>NC_061117.1:163133901-163226865 GCF_002878395.1 Capsicum annuum
CAAAAAACAAATATATATATATATATATATATATATATATATATATATATATATTTTAAAAAATCTATGTATGAAAAGGAAAAAATTATTTGATTCAGGCAAGAAATTGTAGTATTTAACATTTCTAAATCAATTAGAATTTTATCTTATATAAAAACTTCTAAATCATATAGAATTTTACCTTATATAAAAAAAAGTGTTTATACTTCTAGTTTAGTAGTATTCTGATCAAATTTTACTTGAAAAAATACGTGTGATTCTTCTACTTCTATGTTTTCTTTTTTATATTATTTTGATTTTGATGATTGATGATTAATTAAAGTTTTCTTCATGTATTCATTACTAGAGTTTTCTAACCTTCTTCATTATATGAATTCTCTTTTAAATTTTTGATTATACACAATTATTTAAATTATGAATAAATTATGAGATCTAGCATATCATCATTATATTTGTTAATAGACTTTATTGTTATGTTATTTTTTTCGTGCGGACTCTAATGGTTATCGCACATATAAAATATGACCAAACAATATTTCTAGAGGTAATTTTAATTTCTTTTATCAATTTAAATAACTATCATTTTTTAATATATGATTCTTTGCAACTTGCAAACATATTTTTCCATTTAAAATAGTAGTTCAAAATTGAAACATAGCTCCTTTCTACTATCTATTTTTTTTAATTGTATATAAGTCAAAGTTAGAGTCTTCTAGCAAAATAATTTATTTTAAAGTTAATTAGCACTTTCTAATAATTTTATTTTCTTGTATATAACTTTATTGTTTGATCCGTGACACAGATATAACACAAATTCTTGACATTTAAAAATAGATATTTACTTATGACACTATATTTAGGACTTAAGTGTACCAAATCCTGTATATTCATTATTTACTGAAGATAAATATACCTTTTTAATTATATTATTTTGGTAAGTGATACTTTTTTAAATATAAACAGAAACAAATAGTAAATATATGTAAATATGGTTGACCATAATTATACCTTTTAAATATAGTTAATTTTAATTATTTTTTATTCTTGCATTAATTTCAAAACCCAATAACTTCCACTATTTTTTATCAATTAAATTATTTTTATAATATTGACTTAATATATAAATTTTTCTTTAAATATATTATCTAATGTTATTTATGTAATTTTCTAAATTCATCTACTCACTAATACATACAAATACAGAATGAATTTGTATATTTAATATATGCAACATTCTTTTTTTAGCGCTAAACACACGTGTAAAACACGTATACCTAAACTAGTATAATAAATAGAATAGTGAAATACTAGATAAGATGGGTTCGATATGAAGGAATATGTTTTTCATTGAAATGTGTTTTTAGAAACTAATTTTTAAATTTACTTATTTTCTTATATGTTCGATACGGAGGCAAAACATATTGTTATAAAAATATTTGTTTAAAATTTAGACATAATGTGAAATTACACTTGTGTAACTTGTTTTCTCAACTCCACCAAAGAAGTTATTTTCCTCATTAAGCTAATTTCCTTAGAAAAAAATATGACTAATCGAACATGAAAAAAATTAAATATATTTTCCTCGTAGAAAACCACACAGTGAGAAATTATAATAGCGTTGTTGGTTTTTAATTAAGAAATTGATGGTTCCTAATCTACAATACATTTTGCCCAACTTACTAGTCATCAAATTTGACTACATATTGATATCTTAAAATTAGAGTTCTTTGCGTTAAAGTGCTAGCTGTTAGTAATTTTCTTCTTCACAGTAATATTTAGACTAGAGGTCTAATGGAGGAAAGATTCAATTGACAATTTTTCCTGTTTAAAGAATAACAATGTCCTGTTGGTTGTTCTAATTCTCGTTTGAGGTTAGTTTCTATAGCTTATGTAAACATTAGCAGTTCTTTTTGGAACAAGAATGGATTTTTTATGTTCAAAATTTGGGGATATCTGCTAAATCTCCTTTCTTTTAAAACACATAACAATGTTTTTGTTGGTTGCCTCACTTCTAGTTTTAGCATTTTAGGTCAGAAAAGATAGAATTAGTAGCTTTGTTACGTTATCTTTTTTTGATATTATTGATGTTTGCTTATCGTCATGACTAGGTTGATGTTATCAGGAGGAGTGTCAGATAAAGCTTACAGCGGTTAAGATTTATTTTGGTTTGTAATCTTTTGCGCCTGAATTTGCTAACTTGTTCCGGGGTCTTTCGAAAATAGCCGTGGCAATAAAATTTTATTAAATTAAAATTCGTACGAAATTCGAATCATATTAAATTCAAAATATATTAATCCTAAAAAAATATTGTGGATTAATATAAGGCAGAAGAACAAAAATAGTCCCTCACATAAAACTAATTCCGCAAAAATAGCTCCTGATTTTAATTCCCTCTTAATAACCGTTAAACTAATTCATCTTCTAGCCATATTGTAAACATGGCTTTTAAAAGCCGCAAAATTCAGCCTAATAAATATCTTTTCTTTTCGATTAAAACTCACACTTTTCTTCCCCAATTTTACCTCATGATTCCCTTTCCATTAAAACCTCACAATTCCTCTTTTAGATACTACACATTACCTTAAATACTTTTATAAATTGTATATAAATCTATAAAAATGCTCCATCAATTAGCTTCATAAAGTATTTTCATTCACAATTAGCTGAAATTGATATGAAATCATGGCTTCAAGTTCAGTTTTAGTTCCAATTATGCTACAATACGGAGGAGAGTGGTTAAGTGATGTGCAGTTTGAAAAATTCATTATCAAAGGAGTACTTTTGAATTCGGATTGCAGGTGCGAATATTTTGTTGATGAACTGTATAACCAATTGAATTTAGAGTAAAATTCAGGTTTAATAATGATAAAATACATTGTAAAGAGTGGATCTATGACTATTTACAATGATATGAGTGTTAACTATATATGAAGATGAAGAAAAAAATTGAATATAAATGAATTTTCATTGTATATAACACTATAAAACGCATTTGAAAATGGAGAATCCTCAACTGAAAATTTGATCAAAACATCTCTGACTGCTATTCAAGTTCATCCGATACCTATTTCTGATTATATAATCGAAGATAATTTTTCTGAGGAAGAAATGGAAGAAGAGCCCAAATCTATAATAAAGAATCCACTTCATAGAGATGTTGAAGAAGGACAGCTGTACTAGGACAAAAATACAATATCAAGTGTGATGAAACATTATGCAATTCGTGAGAGATTCTAATTTAAGATAAAAAGATCATCATCATCAAGGTATGAATTTTCATATAAACAGTAAAACATATGTATAAGAATTGCATCAATCATGCATAGGTTCTGCATATATATTGAATATTAAACTATATAACTACTTTATATAACCTGTATCAACAATGTATAAGGTCTATATGTTGTTTAGATATAGCTATGAACTTGCCTAAATACTGCATATAAACCGTGTAACTACTGTATAACACCTGCATATATATATTGGATATTAAATTATATAACTACTTTATATAACCTGTATTAATAATGTATAAGGTTTATATTTTATTGTAATATAGGTATAAACTTGCCTAAATACTGCATGTGATTGTGTAACTACTGTATAGGACTTGTATATATACTGCATATAAACTGTGTACCTACTGTGTAACTACTGTATAGGACCTGTATATATACTGCATATAAAGTATTGCATATAAACTGTGTACCTACTATATAGGACTTGTATATATACTGCATATAAACTGTGTACCTACTGTGTAACTACTGTATAGGACCTGTATATATACTGCATGTAAAGTACTACATATGAACTATGTACCTATTGTATACCCATATTATATAAATGTACCATTATTGTATATAAATATATCTAGGTACTATCTTAAGTGTATCAATCAAAGATACAACTGGACTTTTAGATCTTCAAGTCAATAAAATTCAGAAGTTTTCATGGTGACAAAATTTGTTGATGATCACACCTTTCCAATTACGAACAAAATGCTTTCACAACGGCATGATACTTTATTAACCATTGCTAAAATGGTGAATCACAACTATCTAAATCTAAAGTCAACATACACCCCAACAGAGATTATGGATGAAATGAGACACTTGTACAGAATTAGGATGATCTACAAAAAAATAAATAGAGCCAAAGAAAAAGCACTTGAACTGATGAGAGGTTTCCTGGGTGAATTTTATGCTAAATTGCCAACTCACCTATACATGATAAACACAATAAATTCAGGATCGTTCACAAGGCTACACAAAATAGAGGACAATCACTTTTTATATGCTTGTATCGCGTTGAACACATTAATTAGGGGCTGGAGATATTGTATGCCTATCATTGTTGTTGATGAAACTTTTCTGAAATTTGGATACTAGGTAACAATGTTGTCTGCAAGTGTGCTGGATGTAGCAGGTGAGTTTTATGAAACTTTTTTAGATAAAATTATATATATGGTGACGTGCATTGATAGACATTTCTCCACTTGCTTAATCAAGACATATTTTGTCACTAACATATGTAGTTGTTGATTCTGAAAATGACGCTTCATAGGAATGATTTTTTTGCATCTTTAACATTGATTTTGGTGAAAGCGAAGGCATGTGCATAGTATCTGATAGGCAAGATAGCATATTAAAAGGTGCTACAATTGTATATCCAAATGTGGCTCACTGTATATGCATCTACCATCTATGGAACAACATCAAGGGTAAGTTTAAGAAGAATCAAAAGCAATTAAAGGGGATTTTCGTTACAATGGGCAGAACATACATAAAGGCAGACTTTGATCGGCTTATGAAAGACATAAACAAAATCGATAATAGGGTGAAGGTGTATCTGTTTGATATAGGTTATGAAAAATGATCCACAGCTCATTCCCATGTCAACAAGTCGATGTTTATGACTTCAAACATAGCAGTCCCTAAATTCATCAAATAGAGATACAAGAGACCTGCCAATTAAAAAATTGCTACAATTCATGATGAATCTGATCATGAGATAGAATAATGAACATAGATAACATTCAAAAGAAATATTTACAGAATTGGAAAACAAATATAATATAATAATAAGGGAAAATCTCATTCTGTCTGATAAAATGAAAGTATAACTTCTTATTTCTGCTTCACAGAAGCTTACATATTCTAATGTGATACACTGTTTACTACTACATTTATACATTGAAGGTGATGGGTTCTACTCACTATTCTTATGTAGTGATTAATGAAAATGAAAAATAAAACATTGTGTGCATGCACAAAAAGAGATGCTTCTGCCTATAATTTCAAGTAGATGACATACCTTGTCCACATGCTATGGCGATGCTAACTTACACGCATATGAACTTACAAGGCTATCGTGCTCCATATTACACAAAAGAAAATTTCTTGAAAGCATATGAACTTTTAGTTATACCACTTCCTGATGAAATAGCTTGACACATTCCACCAGGGACATCAGCAAATATAGGATTGCCACCAATCTAAACATCAAGACTAGGTAGATCAAAAAATAACAATCGAGGAAAGGACATTATGGACTACTTTAAGCAACAAATTTCATCTGGACGGTGCGAAAAAATGAAACACAATCGAATAACATGTGAAAATACTCCAACAAGAATCTAATAGGATGCTGCTACAAAAATACTTTTATGGTTCTCATTTTTTCCTTGAAAAAGACTATTCTTTTCATAGTAATGTAATAGCCTCCTCTACAACGATATTATTTTACTTCAAATACAACGCTTTCAGTTTATAGAATAATGCTTATGTCTTTTTTATGATGAAATTATCTAATTTCAATTTCATTCATATTCTAAGTATAAAAATTGTGCATTATGATGTTTCATTCATTTTAAGCACATTCTTTGGTTATGTGCACTGATCAACTCCTCTGAGCTGGGGGAGTTTAATTTTTCTTCTACAATACCTAAAAAAACTGCATATTATCTGTGTCAGTCATGTATAATACCTATATATAGGTTGAATATATATAGGTAGTAGTATTTATCTTTTGAATTTTTTGCACATTTTTAAAAAATACATTTAATAGCTTAATCATAAGAATAGTCATCTAAATTATTTCACTTTATTTTTTTTTAACGTCTAACTTAATTAACACTTTACAAATTAAAATAGTAAAGGTAGATTTATACTGCACTGATATAAATCATGTGTCAATCATGTATAGGACCTCTATATGGTTTGGATATAGGACCAAAATTAATTAGTGAATGCATAACACCTCTATATATTGAATATAAATTATAAAACTACTTTTATAAACTATATAACTACTTTATTTCAACAATATATAAGTTCTATATGTAGTTGGGATAAATGTATGAATTGCATAAATACTGCACTTAAACTGTGTCACTACTGTATAGAAACTAAATCAATACTTCATATAAACTATGTTGCATATAGACTGTGATCAAAATAAACTAACAGATGCAATGCTATTGTCTTTTCATAAAATCAAAAATCACTTATACAGAATTGTATCAAGCTTCAAAACATATAGTATTCAACATAACATTTTGAGATAAGAATCTCTAGTGTATCAACATAAAAACAGAAACACTAAGCATTTCAACACTAAACATATATTTCACATCTAAGCTTCAAAGACATTCCTAACTAAATTTGCTGTACACCATTATTTTTCTTCAACAATCGACCAATAGATCCATCTTCATTAACTGCACATTGCCTTTGTTTGTTCTTTTCATAATCCCATAGCAACACACCATACCAAATTCAATAGAATCAATATCATCTAAATGATTAGAAATTCCAAGACTATCAAGCAAATACTCAGCAAGGGCAGTACCAAATACACCACAGTCCCTGCAACATAATACATCATTGGTATAATTAATAAAAAATTATTTAAAAATGAGCAATTGAATGTGCATTCAATATATTATATGTTGGAAGTCCATAAACAATACGAATATCAAAAGAATTATCCTCTAGAAGTTTATCACTTCTACTTCCCAAAATCTAATACAAGAAAAAAAGTGTGGAATTAACTCTGAATACACTGCAACTAATTTTTGAACACGAACGACATGCCTTGCACCATGCATTGAATCATACATATATATATATATATATATATCGATCTTTAAAACACAGTCTCACCAAAATTCAGTGAAACTCCTCAGCAAGATTAATTGGGAAAAGAACGTTGTCAACGCTATTTCACGGGACATTGCATCTTATAAAAAATCTAAGAATGTACTTAAAAATTTGATGTTCTTGAGTGATAAGTGTTACATCTATATTGTTCTCCACAAACCGCTTATACAAAGTCTGAATCAAGCAGTTAAACCAACAATCGGTGGTTGTAAATTTACCTGAACCACCAACAGACCCGTATTTTAACTTCTTTCACAAATAGTAAAAGATAACATTAATATGCTGAAAATACGAACAATAAAACTACGTTAACATGCTAAAAATGAATACAAAACACTAATTAAAATCTAAAAATACGAACTACTTATATAACATGCATCATATACAAAAATTCAGTATTCCAATTAGTTTATCACTATCAAGTACAAACATAAAAACTATATAACCTACTTAACTAACAAATTCATTACTTACTGAATCGGTTAAGGGTATTCTTGGATATGCCAATGTGAAGAAAGACTCTTTCATTTTAATGATATCAAGTCTATAGTTAATTTATTTTGGGAGAATATTGACAGAATCTGGATAAATAGGCCCGTAAAAATGTTACAAAAATTATAATATATGACAAAATAAAGTGAAACAAAAAGAAACTACAAACAAAAAATTTATATCTGTATAACATGCAACGATCTGACAGCAAATCTGTTAAACTGTAATGTCACTTTCATATCATCAATTCGCTCTATAATATTCTTCACAAAAGGATGTTTTATAGACAAGAGGCGTTTACTTGACTGAGCATTCTCTATACACTTAGATGGTTGACCTTCAACTTTGCCACAACCAGAATTAAATTTTGACAAAAAATGGCGATTCACATATTGCCGTTGGCTTACATAATCGAAGAGGAACAATAGGTGTTTCATCCAACATAACAACAGAAGCAACCACCATATTTTTCTTAATCCCTTTAACATTATCACTTGTATTTGCATCAACCTTTCAAACATTATCACATACTATACCAGTTGCATCAATCATTACAACACTCGTATAGGGTTAAGTGAACTTAGAAATTTCAGTGTCTGAAATTTTTGACCAATCAAGCTCATTCTGGCTAAGCACTGCCATATCACCTTCTGTTTTTTTATCATGAAAAGGTTGAGTAAATTTGGACACTTCAGAATAAGTAAAATTAGACCAATCACTATCAACCTGACTATTTCTATCCTCCCCTATAACCTTATTTTCACCTGAGCTTTGTGTGAACTTCAAAAAATTAAAATTTAGAAAATTCTTCCAAGCACCATCCTTAAAAGTTTTGCCCGCAGACTCAACATCGACATGACCAACTGCACAATCACCTACAAAATCAACTTTTTCCCCAACATCATCCACCAAATGATCAAATACATTACCACCTACAAAATTTGTTTTTTTCCTACATCATCCATCAAATTATCACTTCTATTATCCACTTCCGGTGCAACAACATTTTGTTATCCCACATTAGGTGGATCATCAACTTGATCATCACCTATACAACCAACATTAGGTGTTTCATCATTTTTTTTTCTTTGAGTTGTACCATTGTTATCCCCATTTGATGTAGCAAGCTGTACAAATAACTTTTGAACATAATTGCAATAGTGTATATACGTTTTATTAAGAAAACCAAAAAATTCAGGAAAAGAATACTTTAGGTTCATTCTTTATATGTAGAGCTCAAAAAATCAATTCAAATGAGGATTTCATAAACTTCTCCATCGAGGAAACTTTTTTCGTTAACTAAACATAAAAAGAAAAAAGTCAAAACATCAATTAACAAAAACATACAAATATTAATAAAATTCTTCCACATACTATTTTAACATCACTTCTCAGAAGTGTTAATTCATTATCAGAGCTCAAATGACTACATTCTTGTTTACTGGTACCAGTCAAATCACCAGAGTTCACAACCGCATCCACAGATTTGAAATCAGGTAATTGAAGTATTGATTTTTCAAGAACCGTCGGCGTAATGTTACTCAACCTACCTGCACATAAAAAAAAAACACTCAACATTTAGTAAGCACATAACCATTTTACAAAACATATATACATTACGTTTTTAAACAACTATATACCTGCTCTTGCATGATATCAAAAAATGTAGACTTGACCTCTTTGTATGTTGGTCTATGCCTTACAAATCAATTAAGTATATGTGACACACTATCACCAAATCGATCAGCAAGATAGCCATCGGCATAAGGACAACACTCATAAAACCAACACTGAAATGCTAGGGGAAAACCAGGACAATGATATGTAGTTTTTCTCTGATAAACCTTAGACTTCATTGACTTCAACATCAAATGAAAATAAAATTTTTCCCAAGAAAATATTTTATAGTTCCTAAATTTAATGAATAAGAAGTTATTCTTTGTTCTAACATCACCATACGTGATAGAAAAAAGAAAGTTATGAATAAAGAACAAAACAAAAATTTGTAAAGTATCTTCATCACATCACCACCTTTTTTCCATGAAACACTCTTCTAAATCAAGCTTTGTGACCTTGAAATTTTCTGGAAAATACAACTCCACCAGCTTACTTCATTGAGTAAGATCAAACTCATTATTATAATTTCCAGTATATTTTAAGCCGCTAATTGTAGCAAACTCTTGTAAGTCAAATCGTAACTTAGTGTTATTCACTTTAATTCATATTTCATCATCTTTCTCACAAACAAGTTTCCTAAGCAACATTTCATGAATAATTTGATTTTGAGCTAAAACATTTGGTAAAGATAAGAAATACTCAAAGCAGCTATTCTTAAACAAATCAAGTTGCTTCTTATCCAACTTAGATTTCAAGGCACTACAATACCACAGTTTGTATGCATATTGAGTTGACACTTGTAATGATTAGTTGGACCAAGAATCTAATCCCAAACTTGCAATAAGTGAGTATACTTTAAGTTCTAAATATTTGAAAAAGCAATGTATATTACGCATACAATAGTCATTACTACACTGTTACAAATTCTATATAGTAACAATACATATATTCAAACTATACACATTTTTTATGTTATGCTGATACATAAATAGTAATAACATCACATATCTCAAAATTATACATCCACTATACAGTAAATTACACAAATATCTCAACCCTATATATTTCATATACAATAAGAACACATGTCATATACAACAATAACACACATATTCCAAACACAAACAAATTCTACACAGAAAATAAAATATTTATCATGCATAATTAATAAATAGAAAGCACACACAATGTACCTCAAAATTAGATAATTTGGGTACTTTTCTCTTCGAATAAACAAAAACCATGTTACTTTTCTTTTTGAATGATTGAGCATCATCTTCTCTATCATTTGATCGATTCCTTTTTTCTATTTTTTGGGAGGATCAAGAGGATATTCCTCATTATTCACACCAATACTTTCCTTTTCTTTAGATGACTTACCATCATCTTCATCATTTATTGGATGACTCTTTTTTTTTTTTTTAGGAATAACAACAAGATTTACTTCAGCACTCACATCTATATTTGCCTTTTTAGCTGTTTTTTTGTCCCGACATTGATGGATCACCTAATACTTTACCTTGAGACCTATTAATTTGACTAGGAGTAGTACTTTGAGATGTATTTCTTGCGGTAGACGGTGAATGACTCTGAGATCGAGTCATTCGAGCACATGTTGTACTGGATATTTCTGTATTTTTTTCTAACTCATTAGGTGGATGAACATTCTTCAAATCCTTTAATTGAACATCATGACTTGTTAAATCTTCAAAATCATCATCATTAACAACGAAGTTAGGATCAAATCTAATACCTTTATCAGCCAATTTCGAATCAATATTAGTCTTTTTCTTTAATTTCATCACCACAGACTTTGGGTCAACTGATTACAATGTAAAAAATACTATTTCTAATGAGAAATTAAATAAAAATTGAAAAACCCTAATTAGAAAGAATACTCAAAAAAGGAAAATGTACTTAGTAGTTGAGTCTTTTTTTTTCAAAAAAAAAGGACACCCTGTAGGCCCCTTTTTTCCTTTAGCTAAAGCTGAATAATAGAATTGGGTCTTATTGCAAGAATGACTAATAAAAGGTATTAAAAAGACCCGAAGTGTTATTTCTGTCCAAAACTTGAAACTTAGGCCATTATTTTTAAAAAGTGCTCCAGGGTGTCCTTTTTTCTTAATATAATTGGATTAATTATTTAAGTCCAAACATGTGTGGACTTAATTAAAATCCAATTTTTATTGGGCTAGCCCATTGATTTGGGGCTATAAATGATGAGCCCACTTTGTTCAGCCCAAGATGTTATCATATTCTAGAGGTCCAAGGGAGTGTCACGTATCAAATGACATAGCATGTCAAGTTAAGTAAAAGAGCCAATGGGACCATGCCATATGTCAAAATGATGCAGCAGGCCTAGTGAAATAAAAATCCCGTAAAGACTCCATATCACTTAAATTTAATTAGTCAAAGAAAGTCCATATTCATCATGACTCTTTCCTTTCCATAACTATAAATAGGGGTCTCATAATTCAGAAAAAGAGACCAAGAACTCTAAAAAGAAACAAGAGAAAGCTCGTGGATCAAACATCACAATTTCTCTACAAAGCTCAAGCACTCAATTTCAGTTCATCAAGATTCCAGATCAAGATCGCAAAATTTAAGAACAAGCTCAAAAGCCCTTGAATTCAAGCATAAGTCAAGATCAAATCCATCAAATCCGTAAATCAAGTTCAAATTCAATATCAAGCTAGAATCCCTTGAATTTATATCTGAAAAGGCGAATCATAGGATTCATAGAGATTGTAACACTCACATATTGAAATCAATAAATTGATTATTGCAATATTTTTTTTGTCTCGATTATTATTTTTGGTCTTGAGAATTTTATTTTCCAACAAATTCTGGCACGTCTAGTGGGGCAATCTCTACCTCTCATTTCAATTTTTTTAACTTCAAAGTTTAACAACACTAAAATGATTTTCAAGAAGGTCAATTCTCAATCAACTGCTTCCAAGGCTGTTGATTCAATGTTCTCTACTGAAGTAGAAAACATCCGTGGTGTTACTTTCGAAAGCTTGGGAGCTGTTACAAGGAGCAAGACCAATATGCTAGGACAACAAACACATCCAGTGTCGTCCACATCAACTACAGTTTTTGGATCTTCAACCCCAAAAGAAACGAAGTCCAATGTAAGTGCTTTGAAAGGAGGAGTAGTGTATTGGAATCTCTTAAGAAGACTCTATCTCTACTTGAACATTTTGGTTCCAAATACTCTGGTATAAAGAGCGATGGTTGTTCAACAAACTCGTCATCCCCACTTACACCGCATAAGCTGAGCACTTCAAAAATCAATTTATGTGACAATCCATGTTACTTTCCAATGTCTCCAGTGATCATGCAAGCAATGATGACTGATGCCTCATCTATGGAGGAGTAGCTTGCGAATCTAACAAAGGCAATTGAGGGCCTGACCAAATATGTTCAGAATCAAGATGCTCGAGTTGATAAGATAGTGGATAGGATAGAAGGCTTGATAGATAAAGAGTCTACCCATGCACCTGGGAAAGCTCCGAAAGATCACGAGAGAGAACATTATGTGAAACAAACACCACCAACTAAGGAGGTTCAAGTTTCTTCTGAGGGAATGATCCCGATTGAGCAATTGAAGGAATTCATTAAAAGAACCCTCAAAGACAAGTATGATGTTGTCACCAAGTCTTCCCTGACATACGCTAAGCCCTATAATGAAAGGATTGATAGCTTAAAAATGCCTGCAGGCTATCAACCCTCCAAATTTCAATAATTTAAGGGAAAATAGAACATAAAAAAATGTGTCGCATACTTTTTTAAGATATGTAATAATGATAGAACTTACAGTGATTGTCTTTTCAAATAATTTGCTCATGTCCTAAAGGGAAACACCTTTGATTGGCATACGTGACTGTCTTTTCAAATAATTTGTTTATTTCCTAAAGGGAAACACCTTTGATTGGTATACAGACCTTGAGCCTAACTCCATCAATAGTTGAGAGCAATTGGAGCATGAGTTTTTGAATCACTTTTATAGCACAAGGCATATAATAAGCATGGTACAGCTCACAAATACTCGGCAAAAAAAGATGAGCCAGTCATTGACTTCATTAATCGATAGAGAAATGCGAGTCTAAACTGCAAAAATAGGCTTAGTGAAAACTCTGCAATAGAGATGTGTATCCAAGGAATGCACTGGGAGCTTTTTTATATATTGCAGGGCATTAAGCATAAATCCTTTAAAGAGTTAGCTATTCGTGCTCACGATATGCAGTTGAGCGTGTCTTCTACTGGAAAGGTAGTAGTGCCTATCCATGACCTTCGAAGGGAAAGGATAAGCAAGAACTCAAAATATGGGGCAAGTTTATCCCTAAAAGTGATAATAAGGAATCTATGAATGTTGACATATCTCGTGTGAAGGTCACCATAAAGGTGAGCAAGAAGCAAAGCGTGAAGATGAGTTCTCGTGTGCGTCCAAATCAGAAGTTAACTTTAAAGAAGAAGCAAGAAAAAAATATCCCTTCCTTGAGCATAAGCTTATTGAACTTCCAGAGATGAAGCGGCTCAACGAAGCTGGAAGGACCAACGACTTACATTATTGCAAGTATCATAGGCTTATGGATCACCCTATGGAAAAGTGTTTTGTCTTTAAGGACAAAGTTATGCAATTGGCAAATGATAAAAAGATTTTCTTTGATAATGAGATGACCAGTTCTCATCAAATCTCTATCACTTTTGGCTCGCTTGACCCATTCTATATATGTGTTGAAGATCATAATAAAAAACTATTAGAGCCTAATAGTTCTTTAGTTGATGAAGGCAATAATGTAGGTTGTACTCTAGTGACAAGGCGCAGATGCAAGAAGACGAGTCTATAAAAGGAGTCATCCAAGAAACCAACTAGAAGGAGGATGGTGAAAAAAATCAAGGAAACAGAAACTGGTTGAACTTTTGAAGAAGACGAGGATAATGGAGCTTCACCACCAAAAACCACGGTGTCCATTAACGTTGAAAGAATTCTTACCAAGTTGGTTTCTTGCAAAGATTGCTCAAGTCAACCTTGAGGCATCTTGTTTTAATACAGCCAAAGAGGGGGCAAAGGGTGAAAATCTACCCATGGAAGTTCCTTCATCTTCTGAAAAGCTTGTTGAAACTTTTGGACAGGAGGCACATGTATGTGATACAAAAATAAAAGTTTCAAATAACAATTTTCTGCTTGGAGGAACCCTACACATAGAATCTTGATTGATGAGGGATCAGAGTTAATATCTTGCCTATCTGCATAATGAAGGAACTTGGCATTGCTACTGATGAACTAGCCAAAAGCCATATAATAATCCAAGGCTTTAACCAAAGCAGCCAAAGGGCCATGGGATCTATCAAGTTGGGGATTCATATGAATGATTTTTGATCAAATGTGTTGATATATATGATCGATACCAAAACTTCATACAGTATATCACTTGGTAGGACTTGGGTGCACGAGAACAAAATTATCTCATCCTCTTACTATCAATTCTTAAAGTACCTTAAAGGAGGAGTGAAAAGAAAGATAGTTGCCGATGATAAGCCATTCACTGAACCTGAGTCACACTTTGCCAATGCAAAATTCTACTTAAAGAATTATGTTGTGAATGAGAAAAGGGTTGAAGATGTCACCAAGACCAAGTGTGATGATCTTGAATCTAAGAAGGTCTCGATGATTGATGAAAAATTCACTACCAAGAAGCCTCTCTCCCTTTTGAATAAAGAAAGCATTGCACCTACGAAAAAGAAGACAACTCTTGTTCTTGGCTATGTACCAAAGGTAAAGAAAGAGAAAGATCACCCATCTGATGCCTAAGATAATATTTTAAAGAGGATAACTTTACCTATCAAGAGGATTAACATAATAAATCCATCCTCAAGGCTACTTGGAGAGTCTGTGGCTCAAAATCTACCACAAGATATGACACTCCCTATGAAGCATACAAAAAAGGGCTTCAATCCAAATGCATACATGCTATTTGTAAAGGCTGGATATAATCCTAATGAGCCATCAAGGTTAGGCAAACTTTCATTGAAAGGTACAACTAAGCAGGCACATGATGGCCTAGGATACATGCAACTACCTCCAATTCGCATCTCCATAAGAAAGGCAGTTCATAACTACATCACTGTAGAAGAAGAGTCTACTGTATCCAATAAAAAGCCTTCTGTCTTTGAACGACTTAGAGAATCAATCTCAAAAACTTCAGTGTTTGAGAGGTTGGGTCTTCTAAATAAGAAAATAAGTAACAAGCGTCAGAGAAGTCATCAAAATACGAAAATACACTCTTTACCTAACATCCAGAAGGATTTCCAAAGTTTGATTCCTTTTAGAATAAGACAGAAGATGGAACTGGTGTTTTCATGCAATAAGGTGTTAAAAGCTAAGGTTCATATCGTGGTTTAACCAAGAGACGTGAGGAGGATGGAGAAAGTATTGGATTCTCGTCTTCTATTATAACCCAAAATAAGAAAAGGTCTTATCTCAAATGAAGGTTGATAAAGACATGGATGATACTTTCTGGTGTTACCACATATCCATCAACGATGATGATCCTCAAGAGGAGGAAGACGCTGTAGATGCTCCATTATAACTTGAAGAAAGAGTGAAGGCCATAATAGATCCATTAAAGGAAGTTAATCTTGGAACTGATAAAGACCCAAGACCAATTTACCTTAGTGCGTTTCTAGAAATGGAGGAGGAAATTGCTTATATGAATATACTCAAAAAATATATGGATGTCTTCGCTTGGATTTATAAGGAGATGACTGGCTTAGATCCAAAAGTAGCAATCCATCAATTGGAGGTCAAGAATGGTGCTCGTCCTGTTAAGCAAGTTCAAAGGCATTTTAGCCTAGAGTTGGTTTCGTTGATAAAAATGAGGTCAATAAACTCATCGAAGCTGGTTTTATTTGTGAATTTAAATACCCCACATGGATTTCAAGTATTGTTCTGGTATAAAAGAAGAAAGGCTAAATTTGATTTTGTGTCGACTTTTAGGATCTCAACAATGCTTGTCCTAAAGATGATTTTTCGATTCCCATACCTAAATTGATGATTGATGCTACCACTGGTTATGAGGCAATTTTCTTCATGGATGGTTTATCCGGCTGTAATCAAATCCGCATGGCACCAAAAGATGAAGAACTCACTGCATTTTGTACGCCTAAAGATATTTATTGCTATAAGGTGATGCCTATTGGTTTGAAAAACGCTGACACCACTTATAAAAGGGATATGCAAAACATCTTTGATGGCCTACTCCATAAAAATGTTGAGTATTATATGGATGACTTAGTGGTAAGTCAAGAAAAAGGGATGACCACATAAAATACCTAAGAATGGTATTCGAGTCGCTTCAAAGATATCAACTTAGGATGAATCCATTAAGATGTACCTTTGGAGTTACTTCTGGAAAGTTCCTTAATTTCATTGTATGACACCGAGGAATTGAAATTGATCAGGCCAAGGTCGATGCGATTTTGAAGATGCCCGAGCCTTGAAACATTCATGAATTAAAAAGACTTCAGGGAAGGCTAGAATATTTAAGGAGGTTCATCTCAAATTTGATCAAAAAATGTCAACCATTTAGCTGTCTCATGAAGAAGGACACTCCTTTCAAATGGGACCAAGCTTGTAGTAAGGCCTTCAAAAGTACCAAATCATACTTGATAAAGTCACCAGTTCTTGCGGCACCTATACCTGAAAAATCATTGATACTGTATATCACGACATAAGAAAGGTCAGTTGGAGCACTACTAGCACAAGAAAATAGCGGAGACAAGGAAAACTCCCTTTACTATCTAAGTAGAATGATGACACCAAATGAGTTAAAGTATTCTCCAATCGAAAAGTTGTGTTTGGCATTGGTTTTCTCAATTCAAAAGATGAAACACTACTTTTAAGCTCATGTTGTCCATCTTGTGTCTAGGTCAAATTCCATCAAGTTTGTAATGTCAAAACCAGTCCTTAGCAACTAACTTATAAGATGGGACCTTCAATTTCAATAGTTTGAGATTATGTACATTCCCCAAAAGGTTGTAAAGGGACAATCATTGGCTTACTTCTTGGTAGACCACCCGATACCTGATGACTAGGAACTAAGCGATGAACTTCCTAACAAAGATGCAATAGTTATTTAACCCAAACCCTTGTAGAAGATGTACTTTGATAGTGCCGCACATTGAGATGGAGCGGGTGCTGGTATGGTGTTTTTCACCCCACAAGGAGAGGTCATCCCATACTCTTTTACCCTAACAAACAGTTGCCCTAATAATGTTATTAAATATCAGGCGTTAATACTTGGACTTGAGATACTAGTTGACATGAAACAATTGTAATTACAAGTTTTTGGTGACTCCCCATTGGTGATAAAGAAGCTATTGGGAAGCTATGAAGTTAGAAAGCCTGAGCTACGACCATATCATGATTATGCACAGAATTTGATGGGGTGGCTTGGAGAAGTGACAATATAATATGAGGGCCCAACATCGGTGAACAAAGATTTAGGATGGGCCTGGCTCTGATACCATCAAAAATAGCTCTTAGGCCTAACTCAACCTCAAAAGCTAGCTCATGAGGAGAGGATTGCCCAAGTCCATATAAGGAGACCAATTACCCATCCCTTTTCCAATGTGGGATACTTAACAGACATCAACCCTAACTCTGACTAATTAGTCATAAGTTACTATCCACCAAGAATGGGTAGTACCACCACTAAGTGAGGGTGAAGATGTAGAAAATAAAGTTGAGCACCTCGTCGCCATGTCTGAAGCTGTAAAGAATGATTGACGACAACCTATCATTGACTATATATGTTGTGGGATACTTCTAAAAGATCTAAAAAGAAGGATCAACATCCTTTATCGTGCACCTGACTTTCTTTACTATAAAGATAGATTATATAGAATATCATTTGAAGGAGTACTCTTACGGTGTTTGGGAGAGAAAGAAGCAATTCAAGCTTTGTAAGAAGCGTACTCTAGAGTTTGTGGACCGCATTAATCTGGACCGAAGCTCCCTTTTCACATTAAAAGGATGGGATATTATTGCTCAACGATGGTGAAAGATTGCTTGGACTATGCTAGAAAATGCAAAGCTTGCCAATGCCATGCAAATTTCAAACATCAACCTCCTAAAGTATTACACCCAACTGTAGCATTTTGGCCATTCAATGCTTGAGGAATGGATGTTATTAGGACACTACTAAAATCTTCTGGTGAACACTTATACATCTTAGTCGCGACAAATTACTTCTCAAAATAGGCCAAAGTTCTTGCTCTCAAAGAAGTAAATAAGGAAAATATTGTGAATTTCATCCGAGTGAATATCATGTACCGCTTTGGAATCCCTCAATATATAATAACCAAAAATGACAAGAAATTGGATAACAAGTTGATGAATAAGATTTGTGATCTCTTTGGTTTCAAGCAGCGCAAGTCTTCTACGTACTATGTTGCCGCCAATGGTCTAGCCAAAGCATTTAATAAGAATTTATTCAATATGTTAAAGAAATTCATCTCCAAGTCCAAACAAGACTGGGATAAACAAATGGAAGAAGCTTTGCGGGCATATAAAAGGACTTACCGCATATTGACACAAGCAACCCCATATTTGTTTGCTTTTGGAGTTAAAACAGTGCTGCCACTTGAGAGTTAAATACCTTCTTTAAGACTAGCTATTCAAGAAGGGCTCACCGATGAAGAAATTCTAAGTTACGACTTATAAAATTAAAAGCTCTTGATAAGAAGAGACTATAGGCTCAACAAAATCTTGAATGTTACCAAGCCCGTCTATCTCGTTCTTTCAACAAAAGAGTTCAGTTGAGGTCCTTCCAAGTTAGAGATCAAGTTCTTAAAGTAAGAAGACCCATTATTACTTCTCAAAAGTCTGGGGAAAAATTCACCTTAAAGTGGGATGTACCATATGTTGTAAACAAATTATAATGAAATGGTGCTTACAAGCTTATCGATGCAGACAACATGAAAATTGACCCGATCAATGCTAAGTTCTTGAAGAAGTACTATCCTTAAAAGAAGATGACACTCCTAGACCGCAAGAGTATAAACTGTGTAAGCCTATAAAAATGTCCGCTAGGTTGAAAACCTCGAAAGAGGCGACCTAGGAAAAAGTCAGGACACAAAAAAACACTCACCCCAGAACTATATTGTGACTTGATCCTTTTCATTGAGGTACGTATGCGCTTGGAATCTTATTCTGAGTTCAATTACATGAGTGTCACTTAAATACATGTCCCCACTTCATCCGCCATATGAAAGTTAAGACTGCATACATCTCAGCTATGTTTGGGACTTATGCCAAATACTTATGGTTCAATGGGGGCAACCCATCAAAAAGAAAGAAAGTTTTTTCAATAGGATTTGGAATACCCAGAGCCTACATTTTGGGTCGTAAATCTACCAAATATGCAATTGTCAAATTTTCAAGTTAAAGGCCTTAATTCTTAAGGTTTCCAAATTGAAGTTCCAAGTCCAACTTGGTTGTGACACAAAGATGGGAAGCTAATGGTCATCAAGTTTGAAGAGCAAGCCAGAGTTTAATACTTTAACATCAACACGTCAAAATAAGCAACCAATTCTTGGAGTTGAAATTCAAAAGAAATATTAAAATAAATGTGCAATATAAAGAAAAAGAGTTCTATTACAACTAATAGATCCAACTACTCAATAAAAGGGTAAAAGAAAACAACAAGAAGGTTTGAAGGAAGACATCTCCTAAGGCTAATCTAAGAATAGCTTATAATTAACTAAATCTAGTAAAGCTGCCTCTATGAATTACTTCTTCTTCTCCACGACCTTTGAGGCATCACGGTTGCAAGAGAGACGTCAGAACAATTGACAAACTCTTCTTCAACAGCTGAAACTTTGGACTCCATCTCTGCAGCTTCTTGTTTGGCAGCATCTCGACTAGCTTTTAACTTCCTCACCTTCTTTCTCGCCTTCTCAAGAGATTTGCAAACGGCAGAAACTTCTTCAGATTTCTCATCCCTATCTATTAATACAACCTGAAGATGCTCTTTGGATTTTAATTATGGCTATGATTCTTTAATTGTTGTAGTTTTATCAACAAGCGCGGATCATGCTCGGTCATAAGAAGTCGCAAGCCCAAAGAAAGACCTCAATAAATTCTACAAAGGGGAAATATCTACCACCATTCCACTCATGTCATTGAGTATAACTTCAAAATTATCTTGGATAGAAGAAGCACGATTCGTAGTAAGGCCTACAAATTTGGTGCCAATACTAGCCCAAGCTTTCTTGATAAAATCCCTTTTAAGCTCTGAAACAACCTTCTTTCCATAAAAAATATACATGGTTACCACTAGTTGTCGAGGAAAGTTTGACTCTACATTTTCTTTGAGTTTACCGTAAGGGTTAGAAGTGATCTCTTTAGAGGACAAAAGTAACTCTCTTGAGTCTGGACCTACTACAGGCTCGCTACTATCTTGTGGCTTACTTCGGTGAGGATCTTCCAAAACTTGGACGTTATCTGGCTACACACACAAAGAAAAATATCATATGAGGGGTATATAAAAATGATTCATATACTATGAAATAGTAGAGAGTTAAGTTGTTACCTTCTCGATGGTTGGTAGAGTCTTTGATGAACTAACAAGAATTTCCACATAGGAGTTAGAATCACCTTAATTTTCCAAGGATGGTTTTACCTTCTTCCAACAACGATCTCCATGACTACTATTGCTCTCGTCTTGAGATGGTTGTTTATTGAAAACCTATTGAGTCAAGGCATACGACTCCTCTTTTTGAGTTTCTGCATATGGAGGTCCCTTGATTTTTTATGGAATGACTACCTTAGTTTTCAAAATAGGAGGCTTAACCACAATTAGGACCTCCTCACTATGTTCTTAAGGAGTGTCGATAATAGGATCTACAGCGTTCAAGTTAACTTCAAGAAAGTTCCCATGAAGTTTTTCCCACCAAGATTTATACGGTGTGGATGAATATCTTTGCACATTGGATGTGCTTTAGGAAAAGTCACTTTCGACATAGAACCATGTGATACACAAATTCAATGAAATTTAAGGCCTTTATCTAGTGAAGCACTGCGAATATCATCTTCTAAGATTCCGAGAAGGCCTTGATAAAATTGATGGCTAAACTGGTGTGGGTTGTATGTCTAAAAAATGAATGAACCTTCACATCTAAAAGGGGGGAAGTTAAAATAGAAGCTCATCAATTAGCTTATCTCTGACTCTTCATCCTTATCATCATTCACAAAGTCACAAGGAGTGGACTTGTTTGGCATGGTGGAAGTTCAAATAACACTGTCTCCTTGATGGATGTGCTTTCTGGAAAGCTCTCCATCAAAATACCTTGCTCCACCTTCACCAGAATATACTGTTATCAACGGAATAGATGTCCCATTAGAAGGTGGAAAGTCTGTCTTAAAGTAGTAAGCAAGCCAACCATACACATAATGGATAGGAAAGGATACTCTGAATTGCTCAAGCTACGAAGATTTATAGACTCTATTTACAACAACAACAATAACAACAAACCTAGTGTATTCCCACAAAGTAGAGTCTGGGGAGGGTAAGATGTACGGAGTTCATACCGCTACATCCGAAGAAGTAGAGAGGCTATTTCCGATAGACCCTCAGCTCAAAATAAAGAATAGTAAATAAGGGGGGGATGGGTGATATAAAAGAAAATCAGGAATAAGAAATGATAAAAATAGTAATCGTAGAAATAAGAAATATAAGAAAATACCGGTGACACAAAATAAGACAAATAGGAACTAAGACATAAGAAAAAGGGCACCCACCTATGTACACAGTCCTAGGGTTACTTCCCTGGTAACACAAGATCTCTCCTAACTGCATGCTACAACCCACACACTCACACTAGCCTTCTACCCTTATCCGCGCCCTCCACACCTTCCTATCTAGGGTTATGTCCTCAGTAGCTGAAGCTGCTCCATGTCATGTCTAATCACCTCACTCTAGTATTTCTTCGGCCTACCTCTACCACTCCTAAATCCATCCAAACTAGACTCTCACACCTACGAACTGGGGTATCTGCGCCCCTCCTCATCATATGCCCAAACTATCTCAGCCTTCCTTCCCGCATTTTATCCTCCACCGAAGCCACTCCCACCTTCTCCTGGATAATCTCATTCCTTACTCTGTCCCCTATAGTAAACCCACACATCCAACACAATATTCTTATTTTTGCCACCTTCAATTTTTGGATGTAGGGGTGCTTGACTGGCCAACACTCCACTCCACACAACATGGCCAGACGTCCGCCACTCTATAGAATTTATCTTTAAGTTTAAGGGGCACCTTTTTATCATATAACATCCCCGAGGCAAGCCTCCACTTCATCCATCCACTCTAATACGCTTAGAGACATCCTCGTTAATCTCACCATTCCCCTGAATCATAGACCCAAGATACTTAAAATTATCCCTCTTACAAATGTCCTGGGAGTCCAAACTCACCACCACTTTGTCCTCCTACCTCAAGCCACTAAACTTGCATTCCAAATATTTCGTCTTTGACTTGCTCAACTTGAACCTCTTAGACTTAAGGGTTTGTATCCAGACTTCTAATTTGTCATTCACATCCCTCCACATCTTATTAATCAGTACTGCATCATCCAAAAATAACATACACCAAGGCTCCTCGCCTTAAATACTCCACATCAACACGTCCATCACCAGTACAAAAAGGAATGGACTAAGAGTCGATCCTGGATGCAACCCTATCTTGACCAAAAACTGCTCTAAGTCTCCTCCCGCCGTCCTCACCTGTGTCTTTTCTCCATCGTACATGTCCTTAATAACTTTGATGTAAACTACTAGAACCCCTCTCACTTCCAAGCATCTCCAAAGAACCTCCCTCGGGACTCTATCATACGTCTTTTCTAGGTCGATAAACACTATGCGTAAATCCCTCTTTATTTCTCTATACTGCTCCACCAATCTCCTCACCAGGTGGATTGCCTCTGTCGTTGAGTGACCAGGCATAAATCCAAACTAATTCTCCAAAATGGACTCGACCCTCCCCAACCTCCGCTTAACCACTCTCTCCTAAATCTTCATAGTGTGACTCAACAGCTTAATACCCCTATAGTTGTTCCAACTCTGAATGTCACCCTTATTTTTATATAATGGAATCATCGTACTCTATCTCCAAGCCTCAGGTATTCTCACAATCTTGAAAATGCTATTAAACAAATCAGTCAACCACCTCAAACTTGCCCTACCAGTATACTTCCAAAAATCCACTGGAATCTCGTTTGGACCCGTCGCCTACCTCTACACATCTTACAAATAGCCTCTCTAACCTCATTAACCTTAAAATGCCTACAGTAACTAAAATCATGGCTCTTCTCCTAGTGCTCCAACTCTCCTAACTCAATGCCTCTGTCCGCCTCCTCGTTCAAAAGGCTATGAAAGTACTCCTGCCATCTCCTCTTAATGTAAACATCATCTACTAAAACACTACCATCCTCCCCCTTAATGCACTTTACTTGATCAAGGTCACAACCCTTCTACTCCCTAGCCTTAGCAAGCCTATACAACCTCTTTTCCCCACTTTTCTCCTCTAAACCCGCATACAAGGTCTCGAATACTATCGACTTAGCAGCCATAACTGTTAACTTAGCCTCCTTCCTTGCTACTTTGTAAACCTTCTTATTCACCCGCTTCTCCTCTTCATCTTTACTCTCAATCAACTTAACATACGTTTCCTTCTTAATCTCCACTTTCTTTTTCACATCTTCATTCCGCCACCAGTCCCCCTTATGACGTCCTGCCCGACCCCTCGAGACCACTAAAACTTCTCTAGCAGTCTCCATGATACAGCTAGCCACCCTCTCCTATATAATATCCACGTCCCCCTTGCACTCCCATACCCCCAAACCTCTCACCTTTTCCCCTATCTCCAGTACACTAACAGGCATCAAGCTACCCCACTTAATTCTAGGATGACCCTCCCCGAATCTTCTCTTCTTGTACTTCTTGATAGACAAGTTCATCACTAGAAGCTTATGCTGGGTCAAAAGATGCTCACTCAGAATAACTTTACAGTCCTTACATAACGTCCTAGCCCTCTTCCTAAGCAGTAGAAAGTCAATTTGAGTCTTAGCTATTGTGCTTCGGAAGTTAATCAGGTGATCCTCCTTTTTCAAAAAACTCAAATTCACTACCACCAGCCCAAAAGCCCTCATAAAATCCAACTGAGTAGCTCCCTCACCATTCCTATCATTGAAACCAAAACCTCCATGCATATCATCTTAGCCTCCCAATAATACCCTAATATGGCCATTGAAGTCCCTTGATATGACAATTTTCTTCGAGCTAGGCACGTTTCTTACCACCTCATCTAAATTCTCCCAAAATCTCGCTTTCAACTTCTCTTCCAAGCCCACCTACGACACATACACACTATACACATGTAGCATAAAACCCCCTATGACTAACTTAATCTTCATCAGCCTATCGCTGACCCTCTTAACCTCTACCACCTGACCTCTTAGCTACTCATTCACTAAGATGCCTACTCTATTCTGATGCCCTCACTCCTTGAGTACCACAACTTGTACCCATCCATATCCCTAGCCTTATATCCTACCCACCTAGTCTCCTGAACATATGCAATATTAATCCTCCTCTTCTTAAGAATCTTCACCAGCTCTACAGACTTACTCTAGAGGGTCCCAATGTTCCAAGACCCTACCCTTAACCTATCTATTCTCGCCTCTCACCTACCTCTAAAAACCCTTAACAAACCCACCCTAACACCCGACCTATACCCAACACCCACCCTTCTCCTTTCTCTTACCCCCTTCCAAAATAACCCTCACCCCCAACCTCCTTATAGACTCAATTTAGACCATTATAAATACTTAATAGGACTATAACTGTAAGACTAAAAGTTTTCTTATCTTACATCATAGCCTCAACTCAAAAAGTTCCCGAGCAAATAAAATGGCTACCCTTAGAGGGAAATACAAAGGTGCACATCCAACATGATAGGAATGCTGGCACATATGTATCAGTACTACGTTCATACTTCATTATAAGTTTAGAAAATGTGGCATCATCTGCAGTTGACCACTTTACTGCTTTTGAAATAGTCCCAGTTGGGTTATGGGTTGACTTTAAGCGAGCATATTTTTTCTCCTTTCTCAGTGGAGTTGACTTGTATCTTAATACCCTCTTGCACCAAAATTTTATCCACTTGGTTAGAGGAACTCTCAAATTAGAAGTCTCTCCTTCTTGAAGATGTTGGAAAGCTACAAATAAGAATTCACAAAGATAAGGGATAAATTTTTTATTCTTTTCATCAACACCTGTAAGGTCCTTCAATTCAGGCTCTACTTCTTTATAAGGAAGACCTTATATGGGTAGGCCTCTAATTTTGTATAAGTCCCAAAGGGATATCGATAGCTCTCAACTGAAGTAAGCAATGTGTTGGTAGTTGGACACCAAGCCTTAAAGAATGCCTGTAATATGTTAGAGTTTCGATCATAAGTAAACAATGAATCATAAATGACATCATATATTTTTGTTGACTTCAAGCTTTGTTCACTTCTAGACAATATGTCCTTAGCCCATTCCTATTATCCTTGAGTATGAGTATATTTACTAGTTATCTCCATAGTGTCTCCCCAACAAATATATCCTTTGAGTACCCTACATCCTAAGCAAAGAAGGGTGCTCGTAATATTCAATTGACGTTGGTTGGGATTTCGAAGAAGCCATACTTTAATCAATCAATTAGCACCAATATTATGTTCTAAAGTTCAATCTGGCATATTGAGAGAATTTTGCAAGGGTGGCCACGGGTCTGCATACCTGCCTACTATTAGAGTTTCAGTTAGTAGTCTGGTTAAAACCATACCATCATCGACCGTAATTAGAAGATACTTGCTTTTAGAGGATGAAAATGTGTAGTCTTTAAATTGAACCAGCTCTGCATGCTCCATAAACAAAAGAATCTTGGCCAAACACAGAGTCAAGATTCATAAAAATAACTGCAAAAATACCAAAGAATATAAAGGTCCTCTATGTTTTGGCTTTGGTGAAATATAGTCATGTATGCTTGAAGCCAAACACGTCAGGTCTTAAGATGATAGAGGTGAGGTTAACCTCTCACATCTTAAGTTGACCATTGAATAGGGCCCATACTTAGAGAAGATCATTGCATAAATACAATGGTAAAAAGGCTCATACTTAGAGAAGACCATTGCATAAATGCATCAGTGCAAGGTCCCATACTTAGAGAAGACCATTACATAAATGCATCAGTGAAAGAGCCCATACTGTAATACCCCGCATGTTTCTAAGCTAGGAAGTGAATAAGTATTCCTACGTATGAAATCTCCTATCCTATGATTCATACTTGAGTATATGATTTACAATGAATATCCTAGTGATAAGATAGCTTATGATCCATTAAGCATGTTCATATGAGTCACTTAAGGTAATACAAGCTAAGAGTTTTTGAATCCATCAAGTTTTAGTGTTTGATTTTGCAAGGATCATCTTTGAATGAGTATAAATAGATGATAATATGGTATTTTGGCTGATTTAGACCCACTAAATTGTATAGAATCAAATTAGCTTTCCAATGATACCAATTTCGCCTTAATCCAATACCCGAGCAAAAAGTTATGCCCATTTTCATAAGAGACAGTAAGCATAGGCGATTGGTTAGGCGCCGCCCAACCCAAGCATAGGCAATCACTTGGGAGCCGGCTAATACAATTCCAGGTGTCAAAAACACTCCGTCTTGAGTTATTTTAAAGGTAATTAAGTCTTTAAATACTCCTTACACGTCCCTAAACTTAACCCTACGAAATATATAGCTTCTAAACATACTGCAGCCCTATTTTCATCTCAAAGCTCATCATCCAAGAGCACTAAAGGAGAAAAACAACTAGGGTTTCATAATTAAGCTTGAAGATCCGATTTCAAGGAAATTCCTCCGTCAATCATCAAGAATCTTCCTTCTAAGGTATGCATAGTGTTCATCTATGGATTCAATTTGTTCATAGAGTTCAAGAATCAATCTTTAAAATACAAAAGCTTGGTTGATTGTGGTGCTATGAGCATACCCATGTTGATGCTTGTTTATTTTCCTCTTTTTCATTATAAAGTATGATTTCTGTATTATTGGGTGTTGATGATCATGTTGTTGATGTTGGGTGATTCCCAAGATGGAATCTTTATATATTTTTGTGAACTCATGATATCATATGAGTTGGAAACATGTAAATTTGGTTTTTCATGATGTATAATTTGATGAATTCACCTATGCTTAAGATGTGCATGTAAGGTGTTTGATAAAATGCCTAAGGAACTAGAAATCATGTAATATAGCTAAATTGTGACTAAGTGAAGGATTCATGATATGCCCTTGAGTTCCAATGACTTCTATGTTGTTAATGTGCCTTGTAAATGATGTTGGAATACTCATGAACTATTCTTATGAGATTATGCTATGTTTACTTGCAAATCCTACTTATGAACAAGATGTATGATAACCATGCAATCCATATGAACTTCCATGCTATTAGTATGTGTTGCCAATATGATTATGCAACGAACATGATATTAAGACTGTGCAAGTACTTCCATGTGATATGAAATCCTTTCCATGCAATATATTGTTGATAACCATGCTTAATATGAGATCCCTACTTATGATATTATAAATTATGGACTCTACTCTTATGATCAAGTCAGTTATGTGTGTCAGTTTCTTTCCATCGAGTCCTGGGCATACTTGTACCCGAAAGCTATAGCTATGTGCCTAGATCCATGTCATGTTTCATGATATCCGAAATTAAGCTATGATTCCATAGACTTCAGTCAGTCATGTGACTCAGGAAAACCTCATGATCTTAGTCAGTTGTCAGATATCAGTGACAATCCACCACTCAATGGAATTCAATAAGATTAAGTCATGCACAATCAAAGTCGGTTATTCATGTCTAGTCCCTCCAGATGGGAGTAGAGGTTAGCACCGAGTGAACCCAAGGATGGGAACTCACCCGCCAGTTCAGGGTATGATTCCTAGTAGCAATTCTTGTGTTCCAGAACTACGCAGCCAGCGTAGGTTGAGACATATTAACCCATAAGCTTAGGATTGATGAGGTGGCTTAACTCGTCAGTTTAGGGTTCCCACCATTCTCTTTGAGTACCCTCCAGATAAGGGTCACTCACAGCTGTCCTTACCAGTGGCACGGTATTGACACCCCTCCAGTTGGGGTAGAGATTGGACCCCAGCTTAGCCATAACGGCATACATGGGGCATGTTGGTTAAACACTACTTCCCACAGTTTCAGTATCAGTCTCAGTAAAAGAACTCAGGGCGTTCTTCAGATCTCAGTATCTACAGGACTGTCAGATACAGTCACCCATGTTATCAGTTTCAAAAACAGTCTCAGTAAAAGAACTCAGGGCGTTCTTCAGATTTCAGTATATATAGGATTTTCAGATACAGTCATCTATGTTATCAGTTTCAGTAACAGTCTCAGTAAAAGAACTCAGGGCGTTCTTTAGATTTTAGTATATACAGGACTGTCAGATACAGTCGTCCATGTTATCAGTTTTAGTATCAGTCAGGACAGTTATCAGTAAACCATGTATTAGCTTACAAGTCATGCTATCACGTATTCATGGTCCTAGTTTCTATATGTGTGTGTTTGCACTCCCACATTCATATCAGCCAGTCAGTGTTGTTCATGCATGAAACCCTTTATGTTCAGCCTACCTTCCTCGTATACTCAGTACTCCAGTTGTACTGACGCATTTGTGCTATGGTGCTTTTTTTCATGTTACACCACAGGTTCCGAGACACGAGCTCCAGCCCAGAAGTAGCGGTAGCATTCCAGTTGCAGAAACACAGTGAGTCCTCATTGATTCGAGGATAATATGATTTGATCCATTTATTTATTTCTTCAGTTTAGTTTTATGGATTTAGTTGGAGACATGTTCCTTCAACTCCTTATTCAGACAGTTTAGAGGCTTTCAAATTTATGTTCAGATTTAGCTGTTTTGGGTATTTTTGCCCACATGATTTTATTCAATTAAACCTTATGGCCTTATAGTTCCATGTATTCCACATTATTATATTATGATTTACAGTATACAGGTATAGATATTAGTCATGGGTTAGCTTGGGGTCCCTCGGGGTCATGAGCACCGTGTAGCATTCTGGTTCAGCAAATCGGGGTGTTACAAACTTGGTATCAAAGCCTAAGGTTTAATAAAGTTCTAGGAAGTCTGAAAGCCATATCTAGTAGAGTCTTGTACATGGGTGTGTTGCGCGCCACATTTATGTGTGGGAGACTATAAGATGTTTTAGGAACAGTCCCCTTTGTTCATTATTCATGTCTTGCTAGTGAGCATAATCACAAGTTAAACTCTCAGTCTAATCCATTCTTCTCTTATTCCAAACCATGGCCCCAAAGAGAAGAAACCAGCCAGCTCCTCAGCCCAAAGATCCTTTGGGCGAACATGTTTCCCATGCGGAGTTTAGAGCCATATTTACCATACTTGCTCAATCCATGGATGCACAGAATGAATGGCCACTAGTCATTCCGGCCAATCTAGTGGCCACTCCCAAAGTAACTAGGGTTCGGGACTTCACTCGGATGAACCCTTCATCTTTCCATGGGTCTAAGTCTGATGAGGACTCTCAGGAGTTCATTGACCAAGTCCAGAAGGCCATTGACATCATGGGTGCTCTTCTATTGAGAGTGTTGAGTTAGGTGCCTACTAGTTACAAGATGTTGATCATGATAGGTACAAAAAGTGGAAGTCTGAGAGGTTAGATGATATAGGCCCGATCGAGTGAGAGGAATTTGTCACGACCTTCTTAAATAGATTCTTTCCCCAAGAGATAAGGAAAGCCAAAGTTCTTGAGTTCATCAACCTCAGGCAGGGGAATATGACGGTTAGGGAGTATTCTCTCAGATTCACTCAGCTAGCCAGGTATGTTCCTCATGTGGTTGCAGACAATAGAGCTAAGATAAGTAAGTTCGTGTCAAGGTTCAATGATAGTGTGGTAAATAAGTGTAGGTCTGCGATACTGATCGGTGATATGACCTTAGCAAGACTCATGACCCATGCCTAGCAAGTAGAAGAGCAAAATTTTAAGACTAGGGAGAGGCAGAACAATAAAGCAATGTCAGGTAATTTCAACTTTGCTCACCCCAAGTCAGATGGAGGAACCGTTTATAGTTTTGCTCTAAGTCAGCCATTCCAGCTCCTTTCTCTGCCAGCGCTCCAGTGTCGAAGTTCAGAGACGGCAATAGAGATAAAGTGCCAGGCTCTAAATCTCAGGGCAGTGTTAGCAGTGCCCGCACGAATCCCCTTTGTCAGACTTGTGGTAAGAACCATAAGGGCATTGCAGAGCCGGTAGTGATATCTATTTTGGTTCTAGTAAGCCAAGCCACAGAATTAGGGAGTGTCTTCAGTCAAGTCTTCAGGGTCAGCAAAATTATTCTACAGCTCAGTCTAGTCGCCCCAATCAACAGGGTGCCATTTCCAATGCTACCAGTGGGAAACGCCCAAATAGACTCTATGCTCTTCAGTACCGGTAGGATCAGAAAAATTCTCCTGATGTCGTTATTGGTACGTTATAGATTTTCCATGTTCATGTTTATGCTTTGCTAGACCCAGGTGCATCTTTGTCTTTTGTTACTCCATTCATAGCAAGAGATTTCGGAATCAATCCCGAAGTCCTAGTAGAGCCCTTCTCAGTCTCTACCTCAGTAGGTAAAACCATCATAGCTCGACGGGTATACAGGAACTACCCGATTATGATATCTCAGAAATCCACGTCTGGCAGTAAGGGTGACTTATCTGTCAACTTTTCCACTATCACCCCAAAAAAACCAAACTCTGCCTTACGTAAAGTTGCCAGAGTACGATTAACCTCTGGATTTGAAATCACTGCTTATATACCCGGTATTGGCCATAATTCCTTTCGAGGCGTAAAGTATTCCACTATCACCACTTCGTACCTTCTTTTACTCGCATAGGCGTCCAGAGTATTGTCTGTCTTGAAGGGGACCAATCCAGGGCTGCTTAATCGACGAAGTAAGATAGATGAGATTGAATCGGCTGAAAGAGAAGGTAAGACAACAAGAAGCTAACAGCAGATCTTAGTTCTACCTAACAGGTAATCCCAGATTCATAATGTGAAATGAAGTGTGATAGAATTGTTTGAAGGAATGGAATCCGAAGCAAAGAATGCTCTGTTTGCTATTGAATCAGAATGGAAAAGCATTAGCAGGGCTGTTAGCCATTGATTCTAAAGCATTTTCGCTTCCAGGCACGTATGTGAATAGGCGGCACTGGTCTTTTTCTGACTCTGACTACTCTTCGGGGTACGGCTAAGCCTAACTCTGGACAGCTTCTTGCGTGCTCAGAGGAAGTCTAACTGACAAGCCTTATTGGTCTTGCACACTAGCAAGCAGATTTAGTAGAGTTAGAGATGACTGATTTTGATGTCATTCTCAGCATGGATTGGCTTTATTTCTGCTATGCCACAGTAGACTACAGAAACAGAATAGATCAGTTTTAGTTCCTGAATGAGTTCGTCCTAGAGTGAAAGGGTAGCATTTCTATTCCACCATACAGAATGGCACCAGTAGAACTCAAGGAACTGAAAGATCAGTTGAAGGATCTCTTAGATAAGGGATTCATCAGACCCAGTATTTCCCTATGGGGTGCACCAGTATTATCTACGCAAGAAAGATGGTTCTCTCAGGATGTGTACTGATTACCGTCAACTCAACAAGGTCACGGTCAAGAACAGATATCCTCTTCCCAGGATTGATGATCTATTCAACCAACTTTAGGGTGTCGGTTACTTCTCCAAGATAGACCTCATATCAGGCTATCATCAGCTCAAAGTTAGAGAATGTGACATTTCGAAGACAGCTTTCCATACTCGGTATGGTCACTTCAAATTTTTAGTCATGTCATTTGGTCTTACCAATACCCCAGCAGCTTTTATGGATTTGATAAACCGTGTGTTCAAGCAGTACTTGGATATGTTTGTCATAGTCTTCATAGATGATATTCTAGTCTATTCTCGCACAGAGTGTGATCATGCAGACCATATCAGGATTATTCTTCAGACTCTTAGGGATTACCAATTATTCGCTAAGTTCAGCAAGTGGGAATATTGGCTAAGATCAGTAGCATTCCTTGGCCATATTGTTTCTGGTTATGGTATTAGAGTAGATCCTCAGAAAATTGAAGCAGTAAGAAACTGGCCTAGACCCATATCTCCATCAGATATTAGGAGTTTCTTGGGTCTGGCTGGCTATTACAAATGGTTTGTCAAGGGATTTTCTTCTATTGCATCTCCTATGTCCAGATTGACTCAGAAAAAGATTAAGTTTCAGTGGTCAGATTCATGCGAGAAGAGCTTTCAAGAGTTGAAGACTCGACTCACCTCCTCCAATTCTAGCTATTCTAGATGGTTCAAATGGTTTTGTAGTCTATTGTGATGCATCCAGAGTGGGTTTAGGTTGTGTCCTCATGCAGCATGGTAAGGTCATAGCCTACGCCCCAGACAGTTAAAGCCACATGAGAAGAATTATCCTACTCATGATCTTGAGTTAGCAGCGGTAGTTTTTGCCTTGAAGATTTGGAGTCATTATGTCTATGGAGTTCATGTAGATGTCTTCACAGACCATAAAAGCCTCCAGTATGTCTTTTCCCAAAAAGATCTTAATCATTACTAGAGAAGGTAGTTAGAGCTCTTGAAGGATTACGACATGAGTGTTCTTTATCATCCGAGCAAGGCTAATATTGTGGATGATGCTCTCAGTCGACTCTCCATGGGTAGTATTTCTCACGTTGAGGATATTAAGAAAAAGATGGCTCAGGAGATCCATCAGCTTGCCAGACTAGGCGTTCGCTTAGTCAATTCTTCAGAGGGTGGTATATGTATTCATAGTAGTTCAAAGTCATCTCTAGTTTCCGAGGTGAAAGAGAAACAAGACAGGGATCCTAGCCTTGTCAAGCTCAAAGAGTCAGTTCAGAATCAGAAAGTCAAGGTTTTCTCCCAAAGGGGCGATGGTGTTCTTCGTTGTCAGGGTCGTCTATGTGTTCCAGGTGTAGATGAATTGAGGTAGCGAATACTTGCAGAAGCGCATGGTGTACGATACTATATTTATCCAGGGGCCACTAAGATGTACTGCGATATGCGGGAGATCTATTGGTGGAGTGGGATGAAGAGAGATATTGCAGAGTTTATGGCTGAGTGCTCTACATGTCACCAAGTTAAGATAGAGCATCAAAAACCTAGTAGTTCCATGCAAGAGTACACCATTCCTACTTGGAAGTGGGAAGAAGTTAACATAGACTTCGTGATGGGTTTTCCTAGAACTCATCACAGCATGATTCAGTCTGGGTCATTATAGATAGAATGACCAAGTCAGCTTATTTCCTTCCTGTTCGTACTTCTGATTCCACCGAGGATTATGCCAAACTCTATATCATGGTGTTAGTTAGATTACACAATGTTCCACTATCTATCATCTCAGATAGAGGTACCCAGTTCACTTCTCACTTTTGGAAAGCATTCCAAAAGGGTCTCGGTACCCAATTCTGTCTCAACACAACATTTCATCCTCAGAAAGATGGTCAAGCAGAGAGGACCATTCATACTCTTGAAGATATGCTAAGGGCGTGTGCAATTGACTTCAAGGGAAGTTAGGACGACCACTTGCCTTTGATTGAGTTTGCATACAACAATAGCTATTATTCTAGTATTCAGATGGCTCCATTTAAAGCTCTCTATGGTAGGAGATGTAGATCTTCGGTTGGTTGGTTTGAAGTTAGTGAGGCCTTAGTCATAGGTCTTGACTTAGTATTCGACGCCTTAGAGAAAGTTCAGTTGATCAGAGAGAGACTCCGGGCTGCTCAGAGCTGACAGAAATCCTATGTAGATGTTCGTAGAAAGGATCTCGAGTTCGAGGTCAATGACTATGTCTATCTTAATATCTCTCCCATGAAGGGAGTGAAGAGGTTCGGCAAGAAAGGAAAACTTAGTCCCCGGTATGTCGGTCCCTTCAGAATTCTTTGTCGCTTCGGCAAGGTAGCTTATGAGCTTGAGTTGCCTTCAGATCTAGCCTCAGTCCATCCAGTCTTCCATGTCTCTTTGCTAAAGAAGTGCATAGGTGACCCAGCAGTTGTTGTCCCTATTCAGAGCATCGACATATAGAACAGCCTCTCCTATGAAGAGATTCCAGTCAAAATCTTAGATTATCAGACTCGTAGATTGAGAAACAAAGAAGTCCCTCTAGTCAAGGTTCTTTGGAGAAATCAGTCTCATGAGGGAGCTACTTGGGAAGAAGAAGTAGATATGCGTACCAAGTATCCTCACCTCTTCCCCGCCAATTCAGATCAATCTTAAGGTAACAGTTCTCCTTAAGCTTATTAAGTTTCATGTTTACGTTTCCACTATAAACTTGGTACCTATTAACTATTTCATACTCAGTCATGCATTCATGTATCAGTTGTCCGTGCATCAGATATGGACGAGTTCAGTATGTTTAGCATGTCAGTCATGAGATCAAGTTTCATTTCTTCATGTTCAGTTCAGGTTCTATTATCTTGTATCCCTTTTCAGTAAATTCTCATTCGAGGATGAATGTTCCCAAGGAGGAGATATTGTAATACCCCGCATGTTTCTAAGCTAGAAAGTGAATAAGTATTCCTACGTATGAAATCTCCTATCTTGTGATTCATAATTGAGTACATGACTTACAATGAATATCCTAGTGATAGGAAAGCTTATGATGAATTAAGCATGTTCATATGAGTCACTTAAGGTAATACAAGCTAAGAGTTTTTGAATCCATCAAGTTTTAGTGTTCGATTTTGCAAGGATCATTTTTGAACGAGTATAACTCGATGTTAATATGGTATTTTGTCCGATTTAGACCTACCAAATTGTAGAGAATCGAATTAGCTTTCCAACGATACCAATTTTACCTCAATCCAATACCCGAGTGAAAAATTATGCCCATTTTTGTGAGAGACAGTAAGCATAGGCGATTGGTTAGGCGCCGCCTAACCCAAGAATAGGCAATTGGTTAGGCGCCGCCCAACCCAAACATAGGCAATCACTTGGGCACCGGCTAAGACAATTCCAGGTGTCAAAAACACTCCGCCTTGAGTTATTTTAAAGGTAATTAAGTCTTTAAATACTCCTTACACGTCCCTAAACTTAACCCTACGAAATATATAGCTTCTAAACATACTGCAGCCCTATTTTCATCTCAAAGCTCATCATCCAAGAGCACTAAAGGAGAAAAACAACTAGGGTTGCATAATTAAGCTTGAAGATCCGATTTCAAGGAAATTCCTCCGTCAATCATCAAGAATCTTCCTTCTAAGGTATGCGTAGTGTTCATCTATGGATTCAATTTGTTCATAGAGTTCAAGAATCAATCTTTAAAATACAAAAGCTTGGTTGATTGTGGTGATATAGTCATACCCATGTTGATGCTTGTTTGTTTTTCTCTTTTTCATTATAAAGTATGATTTCTATATTGTTGGGTGTTGATGATCATGTTGTTGATATTGGGTGATTCCTAAGATGGAATCTTTATATATTTTTGTGAACTCATGATATCATATGAGTTGGAAACATGTAAATTTGGTTGTTCATGATGTATAATTTGATGAATTCACCTATGCTTAAGATGTGCATGTAAGGTGTTTGATAAAATGCCTAAGGAACTAAAAATCATGCAATATAGCTAAATTGTGACTAAGTGAAGGATTCATGATATGCCCTTACGTTCCAATGACTTCTATGTTGTTAATGTGCCTTGTAAATGTTGTTGGAATACTCATGAACTATTCTTATGAGATTATGCTATGTTTACTTGCAAATCCTACTTATGAGCAAGATGTATGATAACCATGCAATCCACATGAACTTCCATGCTATTAGTATGTGTTGCCAATATGATTATGCAACGAACATGATATTAAGATTGTGCAAGTACTTCCATATGATATGAAATCCTTTTCATGCAATATATTGTTGATCACCATGCTTAGTATGAGATCCCTACTTATGATATTATAAATTATGGACTCTACTCTTATGATCAAGTCAGTCATGTGTGTCAGTTTCCTTCCATCGAGTCCTGGAGGTACTTGTGCCCAAAAACTATAGTTGTCTGCCTAGATCTACGTCATGTTTCACGATATCCGAACTCAAGTTATGATTCCATAGACTTCAGTCAGTCATATGATTCAGGAAAACCTCATGATCTTAGTCAGTTGTCAGATATCAGTAACATTCTGCCAGTCAACGAAATTCAGTAAAATTAAGCCATGCACAATCAAAGTTAGTTATTCATGTCCAGTCCCTCCAGATGGGAGTAGAGGTTAGAACCGAGTGAACCCAAGGATGGAAACTCATCCGCCGGTTTAGGGTATAATTCCTAGTAGTAATTCTTGTGTTCCAGAACTACGTAGCCAGCGTAGGTTGAGACATATTAACCCATAAGCTTAGGATTGATGAGATGGCTTAAACCGTCAATTTAGGGTTCCCACCGTTCTCTTTGTGTACCCTCCAAATAAGGGTCACTCATAGCTGTCCTTACCAGTGGCGCGGTATTGACACTCCTCCAATCGAGGCAGAGATTGGACCCCAGCTTAGCCATAACGGCATACATGGGGCATGTCGGTTAAACACTACTTCCCACAGTTTCAGCATCTGTCTCAGTAAAAGAACTCAGGGCGTTCTTCAGATTTCAGTATGTACAGGATTGTCAGATACAGTCACCCATGTTATCAGTTTCAGTAACAGTCTCAGTAAAAGAACTCAGGGCATTCTTCATATTTCAATATATACAGGACTGTCAAATACAGTCATCTATGTTATCAGTTTTAGTTACAGTCTCAGTAAAAGAATTCAGGGTATTCTTCAGATTTCAGTATATACAGGACTGTCAGATACAGTCATCCATTTTATCAGTTTCAGTATCAGTCAGGACAGTTATCAGTAAACTATGTATTAGCTTACAAGTCATGCTATCACGTATTCAACTCCTTATTCAGGCAGTTTAGAGGCTTTCAGATCTACTTTCAGATTTACATTCAAATTTAGCTGTTTTGGGTATTTCTGCCCATATGATTTTATTCAGTTGAACCTTATGGCCTTATAGTTCCATGTATTATGCATTATTATATTATGATTTGTAGTATACAGGTACAAATATCAGTCATGGGTTAGCTTGTGGTCCCTCGAGTTCATAAGCACCGTGTAGCATTTTGGTTCAGCAAATCGGGGTGTTACACATACTTAGAGAAGACCATTGAATAAATACATTGGTGAAAGAGCCCATACTTAAAGAAAACCATTGCATCTTGAAGCAAAATTAGTTGGGTCTTAAGGCGACGGAGGCAAAGTTAATGTCTCATACCTTAAGCCGACGTCCACCATCTTCAAGCAAAATTGGTCGGGTCTTAAGGTGATGGAGGCAAAGTTAAACCCTCGGACCTTAAGCCGACGTCCAACTTCTTAAAGAAAAATTGGTGGGGTCTTAAGGTGACGGAGGCAAAGTTAAACCATCGCACCTTAAGCCAACGTCCACCGTCTTTAAGAAAAATTGGTGGGGTCTTAAGGTGATGGAGGCAAAGTTAAACCATCGCACCTTAAGCCAATGTCCACCGTCTTCTAGCAAAATAGGTCGGGTCTTAAGGTGATACAGGCGAAGTTAAACTCTCACACCTTAAGCTGATGTTCACCATTTTCAAGAAAATTAGTCAAGTCTTAAGGTGATGGAGGTGAAGTTAGACTCTCGCACCTTAAGCTGATTATTGCATATTGATATTTGTTTCAACCCTACAAAAAAGGAAAAGACTAAAAAAAAGAAAAGAAAATAGAATAGAAAGAGAAAGAGAAAGGGATTACCTCACATCAATTGAGAACCAGAGACAAAGATACTGCCATAAGAGACTTCACAAGTGTATGCTACGATAATGACAAAGATCAATGAGTATTTATTGGCATTGTAAGACAGTGTAAATTCTGTAATCTTAATTAAATTTGAGAAAATTTATGAGGATCCTATTAGAATAACGACATGTCACAGAGGTAATGTAAAGGTGGTATAAAGACTCTTATATAAAAGGAATTTGGAGTTTGCTGTCAATTTTCTTTAATTAAAGAAGGAGCAGTCCATACATTTTAGGAAAAAGAAAATGGCAAATGGTAGGCAGCGGCGGACCCTTACTAATCCAAAAGAAATTGGGTCATTTTACTAATAACTTTGATGGGAAAACAAGAGTCCATAGGACCCCACATTCAAAAAAGAAAAAGAAAAGGAGGTACACGTGAGTAATAGCATTAAATGCCAAAATGAGAAACTTAATCCATTTGTTTTGCACTTTCTCGTGTATCGAGAATTAAAATATATATGTATATTAAGATTTTGCATGGCCAATATGTTTATGATATATTTTATATACGAAATTGGTCCATCATAATTTTGTTTGCACACAAATTTTTGTATCAAGTTCATACTTAGAGCCTAGTTTTCGAAAGATCTCAACAAGTCTTGAAGTAGGGAGCATTTTGTGGGCAACAAAATTTTATTAAATTAAAATTCATCCAAAATTTAGATTATATTAAATTCAAAATATATTAGTCCCAAATAAATATTGGGGATTAATATAATTGGCTTAATTTTTAAGTCCAAAAATGTGTGGACTTAATTAAAGTTCAATTATAATTGGGCTAGTCAATTGATTTGGGGATATAAATAATGAACCCATTTTGTTAAGCTATGATACCCCGTATTAGTCTTAGCTCAGTTCAGCCCATAGTGCATGCATAAGAGGCTTAGAACCTGAAAATTTAGCGAAGTGTTGGGGACTTAGTTTTATTTTTGGCCACTTAACTTTGATGATTTTTAAAGTGACCTTCCTGACACCAAGACATAAGTTTTTGAGTTAGTTCATGTTCAGGGGTGTAAGGATCCTGTCATGGGGAAATTTCAGATTTTTCGAACGAGATTTGGGCCATGTTTGGATTTCAATTCCAGTAGCTCAACGCGATTGTGGTGGAATAGCAATGGCATCACTGGCGTGTCATGGTGATGGCCTAGTCGATGTCCCAATTATGAATTTAAATTGCAAACGGGCAGTCTTGTCTTTTCACATCACCCCAATCCATGTTAATACGAGATTTGGCTTCAGTTAAGGCATATTATACCCAAAATAAAATTTTACTCACAAATAAACCCCAAGATCTTCCCTACTTCATCAAATTAAACTCTTTTCCTTTTTAAGAAAAATCAAGAAAACAAGTTTCCAAATTCAAGAATCTCTAAGGAAGCTTAAAGAATTGTTTTTCTTTTCAAGGATTTAAGCTTTTAAGGTATGTTATATGTTCATTCATGGGTCCTTATCACCCATGGAGTCCAAGAACCCATTTTCAAGATTAAATTTATGATTTTTACTTATTATTGTGAGTTATCTTCATGAAGCTATTATGAACTTGGATTTCAAATTATGTTTATTATGTGGTTTCATTGGAATTAGCCTTAACACGTTTGAATGGTGCTTATTCGCTTGTTAAATCTTAATCCATGATTTTAGTATTATAATTATTCTATTATTACATGTTTAAACTATTCCCATGCTTAAGCCCAAGAATTTCAAGTGTTTGATGAAATACCTAAATGATTGAGTTTGAATAATGGCTACTTATTATGTTTTTTTCAAAGCTTTAGTATGTCCTATTGTTATTATTATCAAGTCCTGGGGGTTATAAATACCTAAAATTTAGTTGTTTACCTAGTTTTCAGTATCTACAGAATGATTTCAGTCATACTATGAGCAATATCATTCAATCAGTTAATACGGTCAGTTGTGGGTTCAGTTAAGCTTAGTTCAGTCTAGTGATCAGTGTCAGTTCAGTTGGGAGTAGGATTCAACACTGAGCAAACTCAGGGATAGAGGCATTCCTTCCAGGTTAGGGTATGACCCTTTGTAGCAATCCCTAAGTTACAGAACTACGTAGCCAGCGTAGGTTGAAATGTCTTCTTGCCAGTTTAGGCTTGACTCGAATCTCATGAGTATTCCTGCTAGATGAGGGTGACTCTTTAGTTCTCTGGGATACTAGTTTAGTGGATCCATACAGCCATTGTCAGTACTCATGGCACGGTACTGACACCCTTGTAACTAGGGTTATAACTTAGACCCCGATTAGCTCAGATTGGGGCATATCGATTAGATGATACCTCCCACAGTCTCAGTCTAGTATTCAATTTAATTCAGTCAGGTTTACATTAACCATAGCATATAGTTATAAGATATTCAGTTAACAGGTTTCAGTATTTTAGTTTACAAACTATTTCAGAATCATGTTATAGGCTTGGTCATCCATTCTCAGATTTTATAGCATTTACACATTCATATCAGTTATTCATTTACCTTATACTATTCATTCAGCCAGTTTTTATTCATGCATATAACCCATGCATATAACCTTAACCTCATCTAGCATACCAATATATTCAAAGTGCTGATAGAAAACTCATTTCTTATTCTATGATGTCTCATATCATAGGCTTGAATGCTCAGGTTCCCAATTGCACTTAGACATTCCAGCACATCATCATCAGCAGCTGTGGTGAATCCTCATATTTTGACAATTGATTATGGTTATTTTAGTGTTTTTATTTTAGTAGTCAGTTGGATTTAGTTGGGGAATGTCCCATTAACTCTTGTTCAGTTAGTTTTAGAGGCTTTCAGACACTTTAGACAATCAGTTAGTTTCTCATTACCTTTATTAGTTTTCAGATAGTTATTTTCCGGTAGTTATTTTTAGACTTATGTTTCAGAAATGTTTTAATATTTAAAACCTTATACGTATTCAGCTATTCCTCACATGTGTATTTTATTATTATGATTTAGTGCTCACAGCAGGTACCTGCTCATAGGTTAGCTTATGGTCTGTTGGGATCGTAAGCACCATTTTTACAACTAAAGGGCAGCCTCGAGTTGTGATAAAACTTGGTATCAGTGTCTAAGGTTTTACAGTATCCTAGGGAGTCTAAAAGTTTCATTGAGTAGAGTCTTGTACATAGGTATGAAGTGTGCCACACTTATGGACAAGAGTCTATAAAATATTTTAGGAAAAAATTCCCTTCTTTTAGTATTCATGTCGTGCGAATGAGCATGAACTCTATTTAACTCTCCTTCTAATTATGTCTTCCTTCCATTTATAGAACATGCCTCCCAAAAAGACTAACGAAATAAGAAACAAAAACTAGCCCTTACCTTCGCCCGTTCAGAAAGATACCCTGAATGAGTATGTTTCTCATGCTAAGTTTAGAGCTGCATTTACCACTTTAGCTCACTCTATAGTAGCTCAAAAATAATCAATAGGCTACTATCCCAGCCATTCTAGTTGTTAATACCACCGCAGCTAGGATTCGAGACTTTACCTAAATCAATCTTCTTTTGTTTTTGGGATCCAAGTTTGATGAGGATCCGTAGGAGTTCCTGGATATGATACAAAAGGTGACAGATATCATAGGTGTCATATGTAGTGAGATTGCAGAATTGGTTGCTTACCAGTTGCAAGATGTAGCTCACACCTGGTTTAAGCAGTAAAAGGAGGATAGAGGCGCAGATGCAGGGCCTGTTGAATGGGAGGAGTTTGCTTTAGCCCTTCTAGATAGATTCTTTCCCTTAGAATTAAGGAAAGCTGAGGTGCTGGAGTTTGTTAATTTAAAGTTGGGTAGTATGAGTGTGAAGGAGTATTCTCTTAAGTTTATTCAGTTGGTAAGGTATGCTCCTTATGTGGTGGCTGATAACAGGTCTAGGATGAGCAAGTTAGTGTATGGTGTATTTGATAGTATGGTCAAAGAGTGTAGGACTACAATGTTGATTAAGGATATGGACTTGTCTAGTCTTATGGTCCATGCTCTGCAGATTAAGAAGGAGAAGGTTAACGAGAAAGAAAGAGAAAACAAAAGGGCTATACCATGTAGTTTTAACTTTTCTCAGCCAAGGTTGGAGGGTGGTAATCGTCCTTAGTTCTGTTAGAAATCTTCAGCTCCAGCTCAGTCTTTAGCTAATGCGCTTATACCAAAGTTCAGAAATGATAATCAGGATAGGCGCCAGGCTCTAAATCCCAGGGTAGCGTAAATAGTGGTCGTATGAATCCCCTTTGCTAGAAATATGGTAGAAACCATATAGGTATGTATAGGTCTGGTAGTGATGTATGTTTTGGGTGTGGTAATCCAGGATACAAAATCAGGAAATGTCCCAAGGTGGGTCTGCAAAGTCAGCACAGCTGTCCTTCAGCTCCAGTCGGTCGCCCGACTGAGCAAGGTTTCACATCCAGTGCAACCAGTGGGAAGTGCCCAAACTGACTATATGCACTCCAGTCCCGATAGGACCAGAAAAGTTCTCCTGATGTGGTTACCGGTATGTTATAGGTCTTTCATTTACATAGTTGTGCTTTGTTAGATACAAAGCTTCTCTTTATTTTGTAACTCGCTATATAGGTGTCAACTTTGGAGTCAGTCCCAAAACCTTAGAAGATCATTTCTCAGTATCTAAACCAGTGGGTAAGTCTATCATAGCCCGGTGGGTATACAAAAACTGCCCGATTACAGTATCCAAAGAAGTCCACTCAGTAGACCTTGTGGAGTTAGAGTTGACGGATTTTGACATCATTCTCGACATGGATTGTCTCCACTCATGCTATGCTTTAGTTTATTGTAGAAATAGAGTTGTTTATTTTTATTTTTCGAATGAACCAGCCCTTGAATAAAGGGTTAGTAGTTCAACATTTAGGGGTCAGATTATTTCATACCTTAGAGCGAGAAAAATGATATCCAAGGGGTGTGTTTACCATCTTGTTCAAGTCAAAGACTCTAGTTTAGAAACTCTCAGTCTTAAGTCAGTCTCAGTAGTAAGGGAATTTCCAAATGTGTTCCCTAAAGATCTTTCCAGAGTTCCTCCCGAAAGGGAGATTGACTTCGGAATAGACCTCCTTCAAGATACCCATCCTATCTCTATTTTGCCCTATCGATTGGCTTCAGCCGAGCTTAGGGAATTGAAAGAACACTTAAAAGATCTCTTAGATAAAGGTTTCATCAGGCCCAGCATCTCCTCATGGGGCACTCCAGTCCTTTTTGTGTGAAAAAAAGATGGTTCTCTTAGAATGTGAATCGATTATCGTCAGTTGAACAAAGTCACAATCAAGAATAAGTATCCACTCCATAAAATTGATGACTTATTTGACCAACTTCAGTGTACCAGTTATTTCTCTAAGATAGACCTTAGATTCAGCTATTATCAACTCAAAGTCAGAGAAAGTGACATTTTAAAAACAACTTTCAGAACTCGGTATGGTCACTTCAAGTTTCTAGTTATTTCCTTCGGTCTAACAAATGACCCAACAGCTTTCATGGACTTGATGAACAGAGTGCTCAAGCAGTACTAGGATATGTTCATCATAGTCTTCATTGATGATATTCTAGTCTATTCCCGTAATGAAAATGATCATGTAGACCACCTCAGAATTATATTTCAAACTCTTAGAGCCCATCAGTTGTTTGCCAAATTTAGTAAGTGCAAATTTTGGCTAATATCATTAGCTTTCCTTGGCCATATTATTTCCGGTGATGGCATTAGAGTTGACCCTCAAAAGACTAAAGCAATGAGAAACTATCCCAGACCTATCTCTCTATCAGATATCAGGAGTTTCTTGGGTTTTGCTAGTTATAACCAATGGTTTGTTGAAGGGTTTTCATCTATGGCATCCCCATGTCTAGATTGACACAGAATAAAGTCAAGTATTAGTGCAAAAATTCTTGTGAAAAGAGTTTTTAGGAGTTGAAGACTTGACTCACCTCAGCCTCAGTGTTGACCTTGCCAGATGGTTTAGATAGGTTTGTTGTTTACTGTGATGCTTCTAGAGTTGGTTTAGGTTGTGTGTTGATGTAGAGAGGTAAGGTCATAGCCTATGCCTCTAGAAAGTTTAAACCCCATGAAAAGAATTATCCTAACCATGATCTTGAGTTAGCAGCTGCTGTTTTTGCCTTAAAAATTTAGAGGCACTATGTTTATGTGGTTTATGTTGATGTGTTCATAGATAACAAAAGCTTGCAGCATGTATTTTCGCAGAAAGATTTAAATCTCCGTCAGAGAAGGTTGTTAGAATTATTAAAAGATTATGATATGGGTGTTTTATATCATCCAGGCAAGGCCAATGTAGTGGCAGATGTCCTTAGTAAATTGTGTATAGGTAGTGTTACTTATGTAGAAGAAAAGAAGAAGAAGCTAGCCAGGGAAGTTCATCACCTTGCTAGATTAGGTGTTCGGTTAGTAAATTCAGATGAGAGTAGTGTATGGGTTCTGTAAGACCCCACAAAGTTCCCCCGTATTCTAAGCCATTAGAGCATGTCAAGTAAAGCCTTTATACTTAGAAATTTGACTAAGTGTGGGACTTAGTTCATTTTTTAGTGCCTTCAAACTTTGAAGAATTATTTCGTGACCTTCCCGACCTTCAATAGTTGATATTTTTCTAATTTATGATCCGAGAGGTCAATAGGTGTTCCCAAACAAGTTTTGGATTTTTTGGACCTTTTAGACCACGCTTGGTGTCCCAAAATAGTGTACTAATTCGATCTTGGCATTCCATGTCGGCCATCACATTGGTCAAGTTTTGTACAGAAAAAGTCCTGAGGCTTGACGTGATGATAGCGCGATGCATCGAGTATCGCATCGATGCCTATGACGCATCGCGTTGCCCACAATGTCGATGCCAAGTTATTTTTCATCTTTTAAAATTCGCATCCTAGGAGGAAATTTAGTCATTCCCCCCATCCCTTTTCAACTTTAACACGGGATTTAATCCCTAAGACACCAAAATATATACACTTTTTTCAATTTCCATCAAGAACTCATCCTAGGGTTTCAACCCAAAACCCAAGAGAACTCAAAATTTGACCGTCATTTTTTGAAATTGATTCAAGATTTGGAATCCTTAAATCAAGAGCTTCAAGAATCACCCACTAGAAGTTCGAATAGCATCCAAAGTCAAGAGTTCATTCAAAGCTTCTAATTTAAGGTATGTGGGGTTTGAACAAGGACAAATCTTTCGTCCTTATGCCCAAAACTTGATTTTTATTACAAGAGTTATTTGATTTTACATGTTTTCCTATGAAATTGAAGTTGGGTTTATACCCTATGTTTCTATTTATGAGATTATGAAATTTTCATTGTTTTAGAAGTTGAATTACATAAGTATGTTTAAATCTTGGTATATATTGCTGAAATTTCCAGATTTTAAGATGATTATGAATGTTTTGTTATCAAAGCATGAATTTTGAGATGTTGAAATCATGAGATTCATATTATGAGTTATTTTCCCATACCTCGATTGAGATGATTGAAAGCTTTTTAAGATGACTGTTGAGCATGAAGTCTAAATATGATTTTTGATGCATTAAAGCTTTATATTTTGAGTCCTAAGTGCAAGTGATGAGTTTATAAGGAGATTATGATCTCAAGTTTTGTTGACAAGTATTGATAAGTGCTTTCAAAAGCAAAGATTGATCTTTTGATCCTAAGCTAAGATAGGAATCCTCACTATTTATGATTTAAAGTAAAGAGAAGTATATTTGGTCTCCATTATAGACCCTTGAGTTATTTTAAGGTGGATTTGCTAAAAGCTCTGAGCTTAAGTATGGGAGTAGTATTTAGTACCGATTTAGGCTTGATTCCAAGGTCTCATGCCCCAGAACTACGAGCCTCCATAGGATTTGATTTACCCCATGTGGGTTAAGATAGTGAATACTAAAGTTAAGGTTCTATTCTGATGGCAAGGATAGAACAGCTCTCCCCAATGTGGGAAAGACGCTGGGCTCCATGTAGCTCACATGGTTTATGTCAGTTAGAAGAAACTCCCAAGTGTCCCAAGTCATTGAGTACCAAATTTCCCACAGTATTTCAAGGTCTTAAAGTGTCAAAGTTTTCCCAAAGTCCTAAAATCCTTACTCTTTGAGTTTTTAAAGTTTTAAAGAAGTCCATTAATCTCCTTAAGATAAAAGTATAAGTTTTGAAAGGCTATTATTGTTATGATTCGTTTATGCTTACAAGTTTTAAGGATGAGAGGAGAATACAAATTTCTTAACTAAGTATGATGACTCACTAGATTATGATTCCTGCTTCATTATGATATATTTCAGTTTATTCAAGCAACGTGAGTCATTATATCAGCATGCATGTTTTCTATAAATATTGATGATAATGTTTAATTATTGCATACACCCCTATATTCTCAGTACATCCTCAAAGTACTGATCCATATATACGTCTGTGTGCTACATTATCTCATAATGTAGGTTTAGGTGCTCAATCTCAGACGCGACCGTGATCTCTGAGTACCTTGTCTACATTCCGCAGTTTGTGAGTCCTTATGGTTTGAGGATAAATTTCCCAGACTTTTAGTTTTGATATCAGTTATTATTGCTTTTAGTCAGTCAAGTCAATTAGGGATTTATCCCAATTACTCTCTAGTTCATTAGTAAGTAGAGGCTTGTCGGACAAGACTAGTGGTTGAAGTTTTCCAAACTTTTCTCAGTATTTGACATTCAAATTATGTTTTTTAGTTATTTCAATCTAGATTTGGCATAATATGCAATTATTTCTTGGTTTATTTATCTTGAAGTAAGTGTTAGAATTATTAGCAGGCTCAAAGGGTTAGCTTAGGGCTACTTGTAACCTTAAGCACCGTGTGATGTCTCGGGATGAGATTTCAGGGCGTTACAAACCTGGTATCAGAGCCTAAGGTTTAAAGAGTCCTAGGGAGTCTGATAAGCCACATTGTGTAGAGTCTTGATCATCGGTGTGTAGTGCGCCATATCTATGAGCAAGAGGCTACAAGACATTTTAGGAAAAAGCCATCTCTTTCTTTCAAAATCCATCATGCATATTGTTGTCTCTCTCAGCTATTAATTCATGCTCATTTATGACAAAAAATTCCTCCTCAAAGAGAAAATGCCCGCAGAAACAATAACGATCAACCTCAGCCTGTTGATCCTCTGAATGAGACTGTGTCTCACATTGAGTTTCAAAAAGCCTTTCAGGTGTTAGCCCAGGCCTTCACCATAAATTTTCAGGCCAATAACCAAGCTGCAGTTCCACATCAGCAAGGAGGGGATTTAGCTGCAGCCAAGATTTGAGATTTTATGAGGATGAACCCGCCAGAATTCCATGGGTCAAAGGTAGGTGATGACTCACAATTGTATCTTGAGGAGGTGAAGAAGATCACCCAAGTCATGCATATTTCTGAAGAAGAGATTGTAGAGCTGGCCTCTTATAAGATGAAAGATATTACTTATGACTGGGTTATGGCATGGAGGAAGAATAGAGGAGAGGATGTTGCTCCTATGACTTGGCAGGTGTTCGAGGATACATTCTTGGAAAAGTTCTTCCCACTTGAGATGAGGGAAGAAAAGATAGAGGAGTTTATGAACCTAAGGCAAGGCTCTATGAATGTAAAGAAATATTGCCTTAAGTTCAACTAGTTAGCTAAGTATGCTTCTGATTTGATGGCTGACACCCAAACTAGTATAAGTAAGTTCTTGACTGGTGTGTCTAGTTTGGTGCTGAAAGAGTGTAGGACTGCTATGCTCAGTAGGAATATGGATCTTTCCAGAATGATGATGCACGCATAATAAATTAAGGTAGACAAGATATGGGAGAGAGATAGAGTAAGGGGAAACAAGAAGGCTAAATCTGAGCAGCATAAGTATGGTCAACTAGGTCCCATGGAGGGAACCATCTACAGTTTTGGAGCCATTCATCTATGCCAGCACCTTCATCAGCTAGTGCTTCTGCACCCAGAAATAGGCAGGAGCAAGGAAATAATCCATCTATGTCTAGATCCCAGAACAGTATGAGTAACAGGCCCAATCATCATCCTTGTGCTAAGTGTGGTAGGACCCATCTTGATGAGTGTTTGGCCGAACAGAGGGGTTGTTTTGGTTGTGGCAATTTAGTCCACAGACTTAGAGAGTGCCCATATGCTAGACAAGGGAACAGATATGTCCGACCTCAAATACAGGCTACCAGTATACCAGCTCCTTTAGCCCGTCCAGCACCTTCTCAGGGTGCTTTATCCAGTACTAATGGTGGGTAGCGCTAGAACAGGTACTATGCTTTACCATCCCATCAGGAGTAAAAGGATTCTCCCGATGTAGTTACTGGTATGCTTCGTGTCTTTTGCTTTGATGTTTATGTATTTTTGGACTCTGGGTCTTATGTGACCCTGTTAGTTGCTGTGAATTTTGAAATGAGTCCCACAAAGATTCCTTAGCCTTTCTTGGTTTCTACTCTAGTAAGTGAGTCAGTTGTTGCTAAGCAAGTGTATAAGAAGTTTCCTATCACTATTCTCCATAGAATCATATTTGCTAATTTGATAGAGCTAGAGATGGTTGATTTTGATATTATTCTGGGTATAGATTGGCTTCACTCTTGTTATGCATCTATAGACTGTCGTACCCGTGTGGTTAAGTTCTAGTTTCTTGATAAGCTAGTTTTTGAGTGGTCTGGGAGTTCTGTATCCCCCAAGAGTCAATTTATATCCTATCTCAAAGCCAGAAAGCTAATATCCAAAGGTTGTATCTATCACCTAGTTTGAGTTAAAGACACTAAGTCTGAGACTCCAACTCTCCAGTCAGTTAATACAGTAAATGACTTCCCTGATGTTTTTTCGAAAGATCTCCCAGGTGTACCTCCTGATAGAGAGACAGAATTTGGTATTGACCTTCTTCTCGACACACAACCTATTTCTATTCCTCCTTACCATATGGCACCCGTAGAGATTAAGGAGTTGAAAGAGCAACTCAAAGATCTTCTAGATAAAGGTTTCATAAGGCCCAGTGTCTCTCCTTAGGGCACGAAAATGGTTCCTTGCATATGTGAATTGACTATCTTCAGCTGAATAAGGTCACAGTTAAGAATAAGTACCCTCTTCCTAGAATTGATGACCTCTTTGATTAATTGCAAGGTGAAAGTTACTTCTCAAAGATAAACCTTAGATCCGGCTATCATCAACTCAAAGTAAGGGAGTATGATATCTTGAAGACAGCTTTCCAAACTCGTTATGGTCATTTCGAGTTTCTAGTCATGTCTTTTGGGCTAACCAATGCTCCAACTACTTTCATGGACCTCATGAATTGAGTGTTCAAGCAGTATCTTGATATGTTTGTCATAGTGTTCATAGATGATATCATTGTATACTCTCATAGTGATAATGACCATGTAGATCATCTTAGAATTGTCTTGCAGACTCTTAGAAATCACCAATTATTCATGAAATTCAGCAAGTGTTAGTTTTGGCTAAGGTCAGTAGCATTTTTGGGTCACATTATTTCAGCCGAAGGCATTAGAGTTGATCCCTAAAAGATAGAAGTTGTAAGAAATTAGCCTAGACCTATATCTATATCTGATATTAGGAGTTTCTTGGGTTTAGCTGGCTATTACCACCATTTTGTTGAAGGTTTCTCAACTATTGATTCTCCCATGACTCGATTGACCCAAAAAAAAAGTTAAGTTCCTCTGGTCAGATTTCTGTGAGAAGAGTTTTCAAGAGTTGAAGACTCGACTTACTTCAACCCCTGTGTTGACTTTACCTGATGGTACAGATGGTTTTGTGGTGTATTGTGATGCCTCTAGAGTAGGCTTGGGTTGTGTGTTGATGCAGAGAGGTAAGGTTATAACTTATGCCTCTAGACAGTTAAAGTTGCATAAGAAGAATTACCCAACCCATGACCTTGAATTAGCTGTTGTGGTCTTTGCTTTAAAGATCTGGAGACACTATCTTTATGGTGTTCATGTTGATGTGTTTACTGACCACAAAAGCCTACAGTACATGTTTACTCAGAGGAAGTTAAATCTTAGACAGAGAAGATAGTTGGAGTTGCTAAAAGATTATGATATAAGTGTGTTATATCATCCGAGCAAGGTTAATGTAGTGGCAGATGCCCTTAACAGGTTGTCTATGGGCAGTGTTGCTCATGTGGAGAAGGATAAGAAAAAATTGACTTGTGAAGTTCATTGCTTGGCTTGACTGGGTGTTAGGTTGCTTGATATGGCTAAAAGTTATGTTTAGGTTCAGAGTAGTTTCAAATCTTCGTTAGTTTCGGAAGTGAAGGAGAAGAAAGAGTTGGATCCTAGTTTGGTCAGATTAAAGGAGTCAGTTAAAGACCAAAAGGTGGAGGTTTTCTCCCAAAGGAGGAGATGGTGTGTTGAGATTGCAGGGTAGACTATGTGTTCCTTGTGTTGATAATCTGAGGCAGAGAATTATGGTGGAGGTGCATGGTATGCGGTATTCTATTCATCCCGATGCTACCAAGATGTACCATAACTTGTGAGAAATCTATTGGTGTAGTTGCATGAAGAATGATATAGCAGAGTTTATGGAGAAGTATGCAACTTGCCAATAGGTTAAGGTAGAGCACCAAAGACCTGGTGGTGTAATGCAAGAGCTTGGTATACCCACTTAGAAGTGGGATGAGGTGAATATGGATTTTGTGACTGGTTTACCTCTTTCGCGTTGTCATCATGATTATATTTGGGTTGTTATAGACAGGTTGACCAAGTCAGCACATTTCTTGCCTGTGCATACATCTTTTTCAACTGAGGATTACGCTAGTATATCTGGGAGTTAGTTAGGTTGCATGGAGTTTCCTTGTCTATTATTTCAGATAGGGGTAATCAATTTACTTCTTTTTTTGGAGAGCTTTTCATAGGGGTCTTGGTACCCAAGTGCATCTTAGTTCTGCCTTTCATCCACAGACAGATGGTCGGGCTGAAAGGACCATCTAAATGTTGGAAGATATGTTGAGAGTTTGTGCTCTTGATTTCAAGGGTAGTTGGGATGAGCACTTGCCATTGATCAAGTTTGCATATAACAATAGTTATCACTCTATAATCCAGATGGACCCATTTGAGGCTTTGTATGGGAGGAGATGTAGATCACCCATAGGTTGGTTTGAAATGGGTGAGGCTATTTTGGTTGGACCTGATGCAGTGTTTGAAGCTATGGAGAAGTTAAAGTTGATTAAAGAGAGGTTGAAGACAGCCCAAAGTCATCAAAAGTCATATGCAGATGTGAGAAGGAGAGATCTTGAATTCAAAGTTGATGACTCAGTTTATCTAAAGATTTTACCAAGAAAAGGGTGAAATGACCCCTATAGAGTTCTGAGTCGTATTGGGAAAATAGCCTATGAGGTTGAGTTGCCCGCAGACTTGTCAGTTGTTCATCCCGTCTTTCACGTCTCCATTCTTAAGAAACACATTGGTGATTCTATTGTTGTAGATCCTTCAGAGAGCACTGATGACTAGAACAACCTATCATATAATAAGATTCCGATTGAGATTCTAGACCACCAGATCCGTAGACTAAGAAACAAAGAGGTACCCTTGGTCAAAGTTTTGTGGTGAAATCAGTCGATTGAGGGTGCAACTTGGGAAGCAGAAGCAGACATGCGAACCAAGTACCCGTACCTCTTCTCCACGAGTTCAGATCAATCCGAAGATATTATTCTTCCTTAATTCAGTTCCTTTCCAATCAAAGATTCGGCTATGTATCTATTCGTATTAAGTTCATACGTTCTCTAAAGTGCCCAAGAGTTTAGAATGATATAGAGTTGGGTTAGCAATTTATTTCAGCTGTGCACCCTTAGTTCCTCGGTATTTCTAGCCTAACTAGAGACATTCGAGGATGAATGTTTCCAAGGGGGAGATATTGTAAGAGCCGGCAAAGTTCCCTCGTAGTCTAAGCCTTTAGGGTATGTCAAGTAAAACCTTTATACTTCAAAATTTGACCAAGTGTGGGACTTCGTTCATTTTTTTAGTGCCTTCAAACTTTGAAGAATTATTTTGCGACCTTCCCGACCTTTAATAGTTGATATCTTAGCTAATTTACGATCCGAGAAGTCAATAGGTGTTCCTGAACAAGTTTTAAATTTTTTGGACCGCGTTTAGACCTCGTTTGGTGTCCCAAAATAGCGGACTAACGCGATCTTGGTGCACTGCGTCGCCTATCATATCGGTTAATTTTTTTTGCAGAAAAAGTACTAAGGCATGACGCGATGATGGCGCGACGCGTCGAGTATCGCGTCGATGCCCACGACGCGTCGTGTTGCCTACAGCGTCGATGCCCAGTTATTTTTCAGCTTTTAAAATCTGCATCCTAGGGGGCAATTTAGTCATTTCTCCATCCCTTTTCAGCTTTAACACAAAATTTAATCCCTAAGAAACCAAAATACATACACTTTTATCAATTTCCATCAAGAACTCATCCTAGGGTTTCAATCCAAAACCCAAGAGAACTCAAAATTTAGCCATCGTTTTTCAAAATTGATTCAAGATTTGGAATCTCCAAATCAAGAGCTTCAAGAATCACTAATTAGAAGTTCGACTAACATCTCAAAGTCAAGAGTTCATTCAAAGCTTCGAATTTAAGGTATGTGGGGTTTGAACAAGGACAAATCTTTTGTCCTTGTGCCTAAAACTTGATTTTTATTACAAGAGTTATTTGATTTTACATGTTTTCCTATGAAATTGAAGTTGGATTTATACCCTATGTTGCTATTCATGAGACAATGACATTTTCATCGTTTTAGAAGTTGAATTACATGAGTATATTTATATCTTGGTATATATAGCTGAAATTTTCAGATTTTAAGATGATTATGAATGTTTTGTTATCAAAGCATGAATTTTGAGATGTTGAAATCATGAGATTCATATTATGAGTTATTTTCCCATACCTCGATTGAGATGATTGAAAGCTTTTTAAGATGATTGTTGAGCATGAAGTTTAAATATGATTTTTGATGCATTAAAGCTTTATATTTTGAGTCCTAATTACGAGTGATGAGTTTCTAAGTAGATTATGATCTCAAGTTTTGTTGACAAGTATTGATAAGTGCTTTCAAAAGCAAAGATTGATCTTTTGATCCTAAGCTAAGATAGGAATCCACACTTTTTTATGATTTAAAGCAAAGAGAAGTATATTTGGTCTCCATTATAGACCCTTGAGTTATTTTAAGGTGAATTTCCTAAAAGCTCTGAGCTTAAGTATGGGAGTAGTATTTAGCACCGAGTTGGGCTTTATTCCAAGGTCTCATGCCCCAGAACTACGAGCCACCGTAGGATTTGATTTACCTCAAGTGGGTTAAGATAGTGATCACTAAAGTTAAGTTTTATTTCGATGAAAAGGGTAGAATAGCTCTCCCCAACGTGCGCAAGACATTGGACTCCATGTAGCTCATATGGTTTATGTCAGTTAGAAGAAAATTCCAAGTGTCCCAAGTCATTGAGTCCTGAGTTTCCCATAGTATTCCAAGGTCTTAAAGTGTCAAAGTTTTCCCAAAGTCCTAAAATCCTTAGTCTTTGAGTCTTTAAAGTTGTAAAGAAGTCCATTATTCTCCTTAAGATTAAATTATAAGTTTTAAAAGGCTATTATTGTTATGATTCCTTTGTGCTTACAAGTTTTAAGATGAGAAGAGAATACAAATTTTTGAACTAAGTATGATGACTTACTGGATTATGATTCCTATTTTATTATGATATATTTCAGTTTTATTCAAGCTACGTGAGTCATTTATATCAGCATACATGTTTTCTATAAAGATTGATGATAATGTTTAATTATTGCATACACCCCCATATGCTCAGTACATCCTCAAAGTAATGATCCATATATACGTTTGTGTGCTACATTATCTCATAATGTAGGTTCAGGTGCTCAGTCTTAGCCGCGATCATGATCTCTTAGTACCTTGTCTATATTCCACAGTTGGTGAGTCCTCATAGTTCGAGGATAAATTTCCCAGAATTATAGTTTTGATATCAGTTATATTTCTTTCAATCAATCGACTCAGTTGGGGGTTTGTCCCAATGACTCTCTAGTTCATTAGTAAGTAGAGGCTTGTCGGACTAGACTAGTTGTTGAAATTTTCTAGACTATTCTCAATATTTGACATTCAAATTATATTTTTCAGTTAGTTCAATCTAGATTTGGTATAATATGCGATTATTTCTTGGTTTATTTATCTTGAAGTATGTGTTGGAAGTATTAGCAGGCTCAAAGGGTTAGCTTAGGGCTACTTATAGCCTTAAGCACAGTCTGACATCTCGAGATGAGATTTTTGAGGCGTTACAGGTTCAGAATAGTTCAGAATCTTCTTTAGTTAATAAAGTGAAGGAGAAGAAATATAGGGATTCCCGTCTGGTTAAGTTGAAGGAATCAGTTAGAGATCAGAAGATAGAGGTTTTCTTCCAAGGGGGAGATGGTATGTTTCGGTGTCAGGGTAGGCTATGTATGCCATGTGTTGATGGGTTGAGACAGTGATTCCTTGCAAAAGAACATGGTATGCGATACTCTATTCACCTAGGGGCCGCTAAGATGTACCGTGATTTGAGGAAAATCTATTAGTGGAGTGGAATGAAGAGTTAGCTAAGTGCTCAAATTGTCAGCAAGTTAAGGTTGAACACCAAAAGCCTAGTGGCACTTTGCAAGAGTTTAGTATTCCCACTTGGAAGTAGGAAGAAGTGAACATGGATTTTGTGATAGGGTTGTCTTGTTCGCATCGTCAGCATGACTCGATATGGGTTATTGTTGACCATATGACCAAATCAGCCTATTTTTTGTCAGTTCATACTTCCTATACAACCAAAGATTATGCCAAGCTCTATATTAGAGAGTTGGTTAGGTTATATAGAGTCCCACTGTCTATCATTTCAGATAGAGGTACTCAATTTACCTCTCACTTTTGGAAAGCTTTTTAGAAGGGTCTTGGTACCCAAGTTTATCTCAGTACAACCTTTCACCCTCAAATAGATGGTCAGGCAGAAAAAACCATTCAGACCCTAGAAGATATAATGAGAGCATGCGTTATCGACTTTAAGGGTAGTTGGGATGATCACTTTCTATTGATTGAGTCTGCCTAAAATAACAGTTATCACTTAAGTATTTAGATGGCTCCATTTAAAGCTCTCTATGAGAGGAGATGTATATCTCTTATTGGTTGGTTTAAGGTAGGTGAGACTGCCCAATGCCGATAGAAATTGTATGCAAATATAAGGAGAAGAGATCTTGAGTTTAAGGTTGGAGATTTGGTATATTTAAAGATCTCTCCCATGAAGGGAGTAAAGAAATTTGGTAAAAAGGGGAAGCTTAGTCCCCGATATGTAGGCCCTTACAGGATCTTGAGTCATCTTGTAAAGGTAACCTATGATCTTGAGTTTCCTATAGATTTGGCATCAGTGCATCCAGTGTTCCATGTCTCGCTGCTAAAGAAGTGTATTGGCGACCCAGCTATAGTAGTCCCTTTAAAAAGTACAGATGTTTAGGACAACCTTTCTTATGAGGAAATCCCAGTAAAATCCTTGATCATTAGATTTGTAGAGTAAGGAACAAAGAAGTTCCCTTGGTCAAAGTTCTTTGTCGGAATCAGTCCATTGAGAAAGCTACTTGGAAAGCAGAAACAAACATCCGTGCCAAGTACCCTCATCTTTCCTCAGCAAACTCAGACTCAGTTTAAGGTAATAGTTTTCATTAGCTTATCTCTTTTCCATTATCAGTTTCAGCAATATAATCATCTTCTTGTCATTGCATGCATTCACAAATCAGTTCAGTCATGTATCATGTTTGAGACTCAAGTCATGTAACCCTATTTTCAGTTATGCTTGTTCAGTATGTGATCTTAGTTTCCTCAGTATTCTTATCTTAAATAGCCTCATTCACGGATGAATGATCCCAAGGGGGAGATATTGTAATACCTCGTAATAGTCTTAGCTCAGTTCAGCCCATAGCACATGCATAAGAGGCTTAGAACCTAAAAACTTAGCTAAGTGTTGGGGACTTAGTTTTATTTTTGGCCTCTTAACTTCAACGACTTTTAAAGTGACCTTCTCAACCCCGAGATATAAGTTTTTGAGTTAATTCATGTTTAGGGGTGAAAGGTTCATGTCTTGGGAACATTTTGGATTTTTCAGATAAGGTTTGGGCCATGTTTGGATTGCAATTCAAGCAGCTCAACGCGATTGCACCTCTTGATAGTGGAATAGCGATGGAATCACTAGCACGTCATGGTGATGGCCTAATCGGGTTCCCAGTTATGAATTTAAATTATAGAAGGGTAGTCTTGTCTTTTCCTATTGCCCCAATCCGTATTAACACGGGATTTGGCTTCAGTTAAGGCATATTATGACCAAAATCCCCAATTTTACTCTCATATAAACCCTAAGCTCTTCCTTAATTCATTAAATTAAACTCCTTTCCTTTCAAGAAAAATCAAGAAAACAAGTTCCCAAATTCAAGAATCTCTAAGGAAGCTTAAGAAATTGTGTTTATTTTCAAGGATTTAAGCTTTTAAGGTTTGTTAGATGTTCATTCATGGGTCCTTATCACCCATGGAGTCCACGAACCTATTTTCAAGATTAAAGTTATGATTTTTACTTGTTATTGTGAGTTAATAGTTATATTCATGAAGCTATTATGAACTTGGATTTCAAATTATGTTTATCATGTGGTTTCATTGGAATTAGCCTTGACACGTTTGAATGGTTCTTATTTGGTTGTAAAATCTTAATCAATGATTCTAGTATTGCAATTATGCTATTATTACATGTTTAAACTATTCCCAAGCTTAAGCCCATGAATTCTAAGTGTTTGATGAAATGCCTAAATGATTGAGTTTGAACAATGACTACTTATTATGTTTTTTCAAAGCTTTAGTATGTCTTATTGTTATTGTTATCGAGTCCTGGAGGTTATAAATACCTAAAATTTAGTTGTTTACCTAGTTTTCAGTATCTACAGAATGATTTCAGTCATACTATGAGCAATATCATTCAGTCAGTTAATACGGTTCGTTGTGGGTTCAGTTAAGCTTAGTTCAGTCTAGTGATCAGTGTCAGTTCAGTTGGGAGTAGGATTCATCACCAAACGAACCCAAGGATGGGGGCATTCTTGCCAGGTTAGGGTGTGACCGTTATTAGCAATTCCTAAGTTACAGAACTACGTAGCCAGCATAGGTTGAGATGTCTTCCTGCTAGTTTAGGGTTGACTCGAATCTCATGAGTACTCCTTCCAGATTAGGGTGACTCTTTAGGACACCAATTTAGTGGATCCACACAGCCATTTTCAGTACCCGTGGCATGATACTGACACACTTCTAACTGGGGTTACAAGTTATACCTTGATTAGCTCAGATTGGGGCATATCGGTTAGATGATACCTCCCACAGTCTCAGTCTAGTATTCAGTATGATTCAGTTCAGGTTTTAATTGACCATAGCATACAGTTATCAGATATTTAGTTAACAGGTTTCAGTATTTTAGTTTATATACTATTTCATAATTATGTTATATGCTTGGTCATGCACTCTCAGATTTTATAGTATTCATGCATTCATATTAGTTATTCAGTTACCTCATGTTATTCATTCAGTTAGTTATTATTCATGCACATAAACCATGCATATCAGCCTAACCTCATCTAGCATACAAGTACATTCAAAGTACTGACCGCGTACTTATTTCTTATTCTATGATGTCTCATATCATATGTTCGAACGCTCAGGTTCTCGACTGTACTTAAACATTCCAATACATCAGCAACAACAAAAATGGCGAGTCCTCATATTTTGAGGAACGATTATGTTTATTTTAGTGTTTTTAGTTTAGTAGTGTAACGCCCCAGAAATACACTATAGATGTCATACGGTGCTTACGGGCCCGAAAGACCACAAGCTAACCCATGAACTAGTACCGGCTATGAGTATTGAATAATAATAGAAAAATACACATATGCTGAATAACTGAGTATGCCTTAAGGTTTTAAATATGAAAGTAATACAACCAAAAACCCAAAAGTTTGAAACATATTCAAAATTATTGAAAATTTGACTGAAAAGACCAACAACTGACTGACTGTCTAAAATGTCTGAAAGCCTCTAAAACTATCTGAAAGAGAGTTGATGGGACGACCAACAACTAACTCTAACTGTCTAACCAAAATAAAATGCTAAAATGAACAGGCATAAAAACCATTTCCTTGATAGATGAGGACTCACCACTGTTGCTGATGTTGATGCAATAGAATGCCTAAGTAAGGTCGTGAACTTGAGCATACGAACCTATGATATTAAATATCATAGCACAATAAAGGAGTATGCGATCAGTACTTTGAATTTACTGGTATTCTAGATGAGATTGGGCTAATATGTAGGGGTTCATATGCATGAGTAATAACTAAATGAATGAATAGCATGAGGTAACTGAATATAAATGCATGAAAACTATAAAAATCTGAGAATGCATAACCAAGCATATAATATGATACTGAAATAATCTATAAACTGAAATAATGACATACTGATAACTGAATAACTGGCAACTGTATGCTATGGTCAAGCAAACCTGAAACTGGAATCTGTACTAAATACTGGTCTCAGACTGTGGGAGCTATCATCTAATCAACATGCCCCAATATGAGCTAATTAGGGTCCAACTAGTGACCCTAGTTGGAAGAGTGTCAGTACCATGCCATGGGTACTAACAATGGCTATGTGGATCCACCAAGATACTGAAGAACCAGAGTATCAAGCCTAAGCTGATGGGTAATCCCTGGGTGGATTCAAGCCTAAACTGATGGGTGACCCCTGGGAGGTAGTCAAGCCTAAACTGATAGGTTACTCCTCAGAACTCACGCTAGCTATATGGTTCTGGAATGCAGGAACTACTACTAACAACTCTGCCTCACTGATGGGAAAGATGTATCCCTACGTTCGCTCGGTGCTAAATCCTACTCCCAACTTAACTGACTCAGAATACTGAATTGATCTAAGTTTAACTAATTATGAGTTCTAATAGTGCTCATTATGATATAATAAATGAGACATCAACTATTCTCATGGTTTAACTAAAATCATTTTGAGGATACTGAAAGTATGTAAACAACTAAATTTTGGGTATTCAAATCCCCAGGACTCGATAGCAATAACAACAAGATCATACTAAAACTTTGAGGACATGACATGTAGTCAATATTCAAAACTCATTCTTTGAGGCATTTCATCAAACACTTACAATGCATGGCTTAAGCATGGAAATAGTTTTAAACATGTATTAGTAGCATAATTTTGATACTAAATCACCAATTAAGTTTTAACTCAGTGAACAACACCATTAAAATATATAGGATTTAATAACAACAACAATTACATGTAAACATGGTATAGAATCAAAATTCATGGGGATTCATGGTTAAAATCACAATAACTTTTAAAAAATTCATAAATTTGAATTTAAAATTAGATTCTTGGACTCCATTGGTGAAAAGGGTCCATGGATGAACATCTAACATATCTCAAAAGCTTAAATCTTGAAAGAGAATAACTTTTCTTGAAGGTTCTTGAATGGTGACGCTTGGATTCTTGAGAAAGGGCTTGAATCTTGTTCATGGGGAATGATCTTGATATAAATCCTAATTTTGATGTTTAGGATGAATAAGGAGTTATGTAGTTTAAGTCAATGAAATCAAGTGTTAAAAGGGTGAAAAGAGACCCAAAAATCTCATTAAAATCGTCATTACGTCGTTGAACGGGTCCGGTTGACGGTTTGGGCGACGGACCGTCACTCTGATGATTGAACATCACTCAAACCATTATTTTATGGCCATAAAACAATATCACTCCCTGAGGTTGAAGGCCTAGCTTGATGGTCCATCACTGGCTTGACAGTCCGTTAACCTGGTCGTCGCACCTCGGCAGTCAGACAACTCTCTGGTAAAATGGGTATAACTTTTTACCCCGATATCAGATTAAGATAAAATTTGTTTTGTTAGAAAGATAATTCAATTATATAATTGTTGGTATGTCAAGAGCTCAAAAATTCTTAGTAAAACAAAAGATATGCTAGTTTAAAGTTAACCATAGCAATATCCTTCTCAAGAACTCAATCGGTAAGGGATATTTTGATTCGTTTGATAGCTAGGAGTTATTTGAGGCCTTAATATACATCAAATAGCTCATAAAACTACCAAAGCACTATAATTTATTTCTCATAAGATTGAATCATGGTTCTAATATTGGTTTGGATTCTTGGGGTTTTAAAAGTAGCCAGTTGTAGTTTGTTAGGGCCTATCCCATCAACTCTTATTCAGTCAATTTTAGAGGCTTTTAGACGCTTCAATCAGTCAGTCAATTTGTCATTACCTTTATCAATTTTTAGACAGTTATTTTTTGACAGTTGTTTTCAGACTTATGATTTAGAAAAGTTTTAGTATTTAAAACCTTATGGCGTATTCAGCTATTCTGCACATGTGTATTTTAATATTATTATTTAGTGCTCATAGCAGGTACCAGCTCATGGGTTAGCTTGTGGTCTTTCGGGATCGTAAGCACCATTGTCGTAACTAGGGAGTAGCCTCAGGTCGTGATAAAAGTCCAAGATATTATCATATTCTAGAGGCCCAAAGGAGTGTCACATGTCAAATGACATGGCATGCCAAGTCAAGTGAAGAGGCCAATGGGGCCATGCCATATATCAAAATGATGCAGCAGGCCTAGTGAAATCAAAAGCCCATAAAAGGTGCCACGTCACTTAAATTTATTTGATCAAAGGAAGTCCAACTTCATCGTGACTCTTACTTTTTCAGGACTACAAATAGGGATCTCATAATTTAGAAAAAGGATCAAGAATTCTAACAAGAAGCAAGAGAAAACTCATGGATCAAACACTGCAACTTCTCTACAAAGCTCAAGCACTTAAATCCAGTTCATCAAGATTCAAGATCAAGATAAAAAAATTCAAGAACAAGTTCAAAATCTCTTAAATTCAAGCATAAGCCAAGATCAAATCCATCAAATCCACAAATCAAGTTCAAATTCAAGATAAAGCTAAAAACCCTTGAATTTATATCTGAAAAGGTGAATCAGAAGATTCTTAGAGATTTTAGCACTCACATGTTGAAATCAATAAATTGATTATTGCAATATTTTTCTTGTCTCAATTATTATTTTTGGTTTTGAGAATTTTACTGTCCAACAACAGCCTCTCAACCTCCCTAAGCTACTGGTAAGGTCTGCGTAAACTTTACCTTCCTAGACCTTACTTATAGATTTCAGTGCATATGTTGTTGTTGTACCCTCTCTGTTTAAAAAAAGAATTACCTACTTTCTTTTTAGTCTATTTAAAAAAGAATGACCCTTTTCTTTTTTTGGGCAATACTTCAATTTTAACTTACCATATGGCACGTTAAGAACCATAAGATTAAAGGACATTTTGGTACTACATGACCGATAAATTTATCCATTGGTTAATTAACAAAGCTAAGAATGATCTTGGGTTATCATCCAAACCAGCCATTTCTGGTACTCTTTCACCTATCTTGGTCAATAGAGCATTATCTATAGACGTTCCCTTGAAATTTGCTCCATTCTCACCAGCTTCTTGCCCACACCCCTTTTCGACTCTTTGAGTTGGAAATACCTACTGTGAGACTCAAGGACCTGCTGAAAATCATCCATTTCATACCTTGGATCTTTTTCCAGTGGGTTGCTCCGATCCTATGATCAATGAACGCCAATTCCCCAACCAACTTCAGTTCTTATCTTTGGATGGTCACTCAAACCATGTTAGTTCAGAGTTCTCTAGTGACCACTATTTACCTGGACCTGCATTAGGTCCAAGATTGAGTTGAAGGTCTCCAAGCTTACCTGAGGTTCCTTTTAAGATCTATCATTACTTTAACAAAGGCTTTTTTAAGCATGGAAATAACTGTAGATACATTCATGGCCATCCAACTCCGGAAATCTTCTTCCAATTTTTCAATACAAATTCAAATGAAGTAGGATCTGATGAACATATATTCTCCCCTGTATCTCTAGAGAAACTAGAGATTGAGCTCACTCAACTTCTTAAATCCAAAAGGGGTCTCCCTGTGTCTATTACTTTGTTGCCTATGTTATACTATAGGCGTGTTTGTAAAACACTTCAGGCGGAGGGTTATCTCACAGAAAGCCAAAGACATGGGAAAGATGGATATAGCCTGAATAAGATTCTTGCCCAATTAAGAAACGACATTCGTGTCATCAACAGGTGCAACTTGTATAGTTCTCTCCTTTGCTGAATTTTATTTTTTTATACAGACTATAAATACAACAACAACAACAACAAACCCAGTGTATTCCCACCTAGTAGAGTCTGGGGGGGGGGGGTAAGATGTACGCAGTCCATACCTCTACCTCTGAAGAAGTAGAAAGGTTGTTTCTGATAGACCTCTGGCTCGAGGCACGAGATACCACACAAACACATAGTAAAGCACAGAAGCAGATTACATAACATAAATACGGCACCCATAAGTAATATAAAACATACAGACTATAAATATTTGATATAAATGTTTGTATTTGAGACAGGCCCCATGGATAGCATGCAGTTATTTTAGCTGAGGATATTCCAAAATACATGGAATACATTGGAAAAGAAAATGAACACGGAGCAATAGTAGTTGAATCTCACCAGATTTATCTGACTTATCTAGTCGAGAGTAACATCAACAAGCAAGAAAATCTCCAATTATTTTAAGTAAGTGACTCCAAGTGAAAACACCTTTTATTAGTCATGTTTTTCCATCTTCACAACTTATTAGAGCCTTCGCATTTTTATGCAGTCAACTTAAACCAGTTCAAGATGTTAGGATTCCTTGTCAACATGATAGAATGTTTGGATTTTTAACTTTTGCACACCCAACAACAGTTAAGCAGATCTTGGCAAAGGGGAATCTTCACTTAGTTTGTGGAGCACGTGTTTTGGTGAAACCTTTCAGGGAAAAGTTCAAGCTTGTTGAGGGATTAGTGAGAGCTTATCTATACAGTTATGCACTCTTTGAATAGGAATCCATTTTTTGAAAGTCCTGGATTTCGTACTTTGGTAGGTCTTCGAGATTATTTTGATGACCTATGTGAAAGGAATATCTATCTTATCTGATCATTGCATAAAGCCTGCGATAGCAATAGAGCTAGTGATAGATAGGTATATTTTTTGGTTTCTTTTTCTATGAAGGCTTCTAATCACTTATTTGCATAGTTTTGGTTATGGTAAAATATCTTTATTTCCAATGTACCCTACTTAACCTTGGATAATGTGGAATGCTGAGCATGCAATGATATTATGTTTCTAATGCCATTTATCTTTGTAACTTAATCTATTGAAATTGGAAGTGGTTGCTCTTTGAATACTCTCGATTATATGTGAATTTATGTTTTCAGATCTGTGGTTGTTGGTTAAATATTGTTATTCCATTTGTAAAAGAATCTGATCATAAGTGTCGGATAATTCTCAAATATAGACCCAAATTAGGGTGACTTTCAAACTTTAGCCCCAATTAAAAAGGCTTTGTTAAAATAGCCTTAACTTGTTAAGTCATATTTTTTTAACGAAAATACCCTTCTCCAAATTATTCGCTGTTAAATCTATTTCGTCTTCAGAATTGACTTTTTCTTTCTTTCTTTCTTTCTTCGAAATTCAAGAATTGAGTTTTTCTTCCTTTCTTTCTTCCAAATTTTAGAATCAACTTTTTCTTCCAAATTCTAGAATTGACTTTCAAATATTCGCAGAATTGACTTTAGCCATAAGGGTCCTTCAGGTATGAAATTTATCATCAAAATTCATTGTGGTAATTTTAGCTTATTGATGCATTGTGGTAATTTTAGCTCGTTATATAATTAGCATATTGATTTAATTTTTGGGGAGATAAACGTAACCTAAACTTGGGATATGTTGTTGTTGTAGTAACATATTTACCATTGAGAAATTCCATCGAACAGTTTGTGGGGAGTTTGTTATTGCGGTTATAATTGTGTTTGAGTAGTTGTGGGAGGTCGGTCTTAGAGAGAAAGGCTGTTAATATGGGAGTTAACATTGATCGCAACATATTTTGGGAAGGCCAAACATATAAGGTGAAGGTGGTACAAGAAATTAGTTTCAAGTATTTCAAACTAGTAGTATAATTAGCATTAGAAGATGATGATGAATTGCGTCGAACAAGTTGTGGGGAGTTTGTTATTGCAATTATAATTGTGTTTGAGTAGTTACGAGAGTTTAGTCTTGGAGGCAAAGGTTGTGTTTTCCATCTGGGATGAATCCATCCTATGTTTTAGAGAGTAAAGAAGCACAAAACTGTTGATTATAAGAGAGAGCATCTCAGCTATTAGCTTGTGTAACATAGAGCAACAAGCAATGGGTTTAAACTCTCTAATGGTAGTAGAATTTGGAACTTTAGGTAACAAGGTTACTATTGTACAGTTTACTGCATTATACAACTTTTTCGTGTTAAAAAAATCCTTCATTGTTGAACACGCATCATATTTAATCCTTCATCTTTTGTTAACTATAGTAGTATTGGTTACATCTACTTTAGGATAGTAGTATTCATGAATTCATCTCTTTTTAATGCTCGTGGTATGGAAGGGTAAGGGATTATTAACTGAGAGCTTTGGAAGCACACAATAAAAGTCTAAGTATATATTACCGTTCCCACATCCTTTATCATTTGGTCTTTGTCTTTTTCCAGAGCAATTTTGTTTATGAAATTACCAAAAAGATAAGAATACCAAGGAAGCGATCCTCCATTTATTAGAGCCCAATACAACCCGACATCAGTAGTACTATATCCAACTTGATTGACTATTTGAACAAGCTTAGTAATTCAACTTGCTTAGGAGCTGGCGTGTTATCTTCTTCATCATGTATTGCATGGCTCTTGTTAGTATCATCATACAAATCATTTCCATACAAATGGAGATTTGACTGTCTAGAATGTTGAACATGGTGGCTCTGTTCCTCATAAACACGATCAATACATTTCACCTCACAATCTGATGTATTGGTGTTGAAGCTATGTTCCATCTGATTGACGTGTCCATAATGACCTCTTACGATGCCACTATTATGTGTATTTGACCTGGAACGTTGAATTAAAATGATTAGAAAATCTGTATACATGCAGAGTGATGCTGTGAAACCAATTTGACCTGTTGTGTTTGCTTAAGAATATATAGTGAAGTATTCGAAGTTCGCTCTTTAACATCTGAATCTTTTTTATAAGATATTAACACAATTAAGCATTTATCATAGCTTTTAGATGCCTTATGTTTGAGTCTAAATGTACTAAAATACACGGGGTTTGAATCACCTTGCTTCTACACAAAGCCCTAAATTTTTACCATAACATGCTCTCTTCAATATTGCTCCACTTTTCAATAATAGCCAGTACATTATTCTCTTTCAAGGCCATACTATTAGAGTATTGAGTTGATAAACTATGTTGTATCACTTGCAACGTATCTCTGAAGTAAACAACCCTCTCAGAATCACCCCTATAGTGTGTGTTATTCAGTAGTTTCAAGTGTGATTTTAGCATCTTTAGATTTTGCCATACATTTCAAGTTATGCACCATGGGGCAAAAGCTGACACTTCCTTAGTCTATAATGATTTGACAGATGACCTATAACTCTTGCCTTAGAGGCAAGACTAAGACAGTTATGCCCCATGGGCAAGAGGTGACACTGTCATAGTCTGTAATGATTTGGCAGATGACCTATAACTTTTGTCCTAGAGGCAAAACTTTGACAGAGATGCCCCATGGATAAGAGTACACTATGCCTTACTCTTTAATGATTTTACTTGTTGAAGATATATATTCTAAATTAAATTGTTACTAATCTTTTGTTGTTTCATTTTTCACAAGGGTTGTTCTTGGAATGGATGAAAACGAAATGAGTATTAAAAGTATTGATAGAAATAACGAGTTATAGGTTATTGAACAAATATTGGAGGCTAAAATAGTTGATCCATCTAAGATTACGAGGGTACGCCAAAAAAAGAAGAGGATACTTGATGTCGAAACTACTCTCTTGAGACACAATGCCTCTTTGAATAAGGTAAATGCCAAGTCGATCTTCATTGATAAACAAAATATGATGACGTGTATGTCAAACACTGCAATTATACACAACATTCAATTTAAGGTTATCAAATCAAGCGCAACAAGATATTCACTGCGATGTTTGCACGATAATTGTGTGTGGCGGTTTCATACCTCAAAGATTCCCGATTCCTTGCTCTTTCAGGTTACTACATATGAAAAGTCTCACAGTTGCTCGGTTGATTTCATAATGTCCAACCACAGAAATACAACATCAAAGGTCATATATGACTACATACTAGAGCTCGTGCATGACTCTGTAATCACACCCAACTTTGTGGTAGATGAAATAAGAAGGAAATACGAAATCATCATATCCTACAGCAAAGGATGGTGAGTGATACAGCATGCCTATACAATGATAAGAGGAACCGAGGAAGAGAACTATAACAGGTTGCCATCGTATCTTTACATGATGAAAGAAAACAACCCAGGCACGTACACAAACATAAAGAGGGATGATGAGAATAGGTACAAATGCTATACTGTTAAAATTGATAACTTTTGCCCAAGAGGCAACAGTTTATCCTTTATTTGCACTGATTAGATTATTAACATAGATGAAAATCTTGCCTTATGGGCAAGACTTGGTTTAGAAAATTATTGAAATTGAAAACTTTTGCCCAAGAGGCAACAGTTTATCCTTTATTTGCACTGATTAGATTATTAATATAGATGGAACTCTTGCCTTATAGGCAAGACTTGGTTTAAAAAATTGTTGAAATTGAAAACTTTTGCCCAAGAGACAACAATTTATCATTTATTTGCACTAATTAGATTATTAACATAGATGGAACTCTTGCCTCATGGGCAAGACTTGGTTTAGAAAATTGTTGAAATTGAAAACTTTTGCCTAAGAGGCAACAATTTATCCTTTATTTGCACTGAGTAGATTATTAACATAGAAGAGACAACAATTTATCCTTTATTTGCACTGAGTAGATTATTAACATAGATGGAACTCTTGCCTCATGGGCAAGACTTGATTTAGAAAATTGTTGAAATTAAAAACTTTTGCCCAAGAGGCAATAGTTTATTATTTGCACTGATTAGATTATTAACATAGATGGAACTCTTGCCTCATGGTTTAAAAAATTGTTGAAATTGAAAACTTTTTTCCAAGAGAAAAAAGTTTATGATTTATTTGCATTGATTAGATTATTAACATAGATGAAACTCTTGCCTCATGGGCAAGACTTAGTTTAGAAAATTGTTGTACAAATGCTATCCTATTGAAGTTGAAAACTTTTGCCAAAGAGGCAAAAGTTTATTCTTTAATTGCACTGATTAGATTATTAACATAGATGAAACTTTTGCCTCATGGAAAAAACTTAGTTTAGAAAATTGTTGTACTCTGATTATAAACATCAAATGCAAATTGTTACTAATATTCTTTTGCTCAACACAGGTTTCAATATGCATTCTTTGCTTATGGCGCTTCAATCATTGGATGGACCAACTGTAGACTGGTAATAATGGTAGATTCAACATTTTTGAAGGAAAAATATTGTGGTGTCCTCATGATAGCAGTGTCAAAGGACGGAAACAAAAACATATTTCCTTTGCCTTTTGGAATTGCAGACTCATAAAATAATGAGTCTTATAACTAGTTCTTCAATCAGTTAAGACATACAATTGGGGTACGTGAATAATTATCTATTCTATCAGATTATCACCCAGCCATTGCAAATGCAATTGCAAATTTCTTTCCAGAGTGTCAGCACGGGATATGCACTTATCACATGGAGAAGAATGTAAGAAAAAGATACTTCTCAGATGTGGTTCTATCACTCTTCTACAACGCAGTAATAACATACAAATGAACTGAATTTTATACTTCCATGGATGAGATAGAAAAAGTCAACAAAGTTATTGCAGAGTACTTGAAAGAAAAAGAACCATAAAGATGGGCTCGTTCATTTTATACCAACAGAAGGTACAATATGCTTACGACTAACAACGTGGAGTCCATGAATGGGGTACTGAGAAAAGCCAGGCAACTGCCAATACTGGGACTGATCAACTATATCCAAAATAAGTTACAAAGTTGGTTTTATGAAAGAAAAATAGAATCGCAAGTCAACTTTCATGACATCACACATTGGGCGAAAGTGTAGGTGACTGACAAGATTTAAGTCATCTTGAAATTAAAAGTAAGTAATTGAAATTGTATTTTGATAATAGGGAAATATGCTATTACTATTTTTTTATCGCAGATTATACATAGATGGTTTACTGTTATTTGTGATTTATTGCTAGTTTTTTTGTTTCCTTAAGATTCGTGCATGAAATATGCATTTTGTTGCTTCTGCTCATAGCTGCCTGATCGTTTATGATTTTATGTTGTATGCTTGATTGTAGCTATTTTTCGGTTGCCTCAAGATTTGTCCCCTATGTATGTTTGATTGCTCTGTATGGATGATTCTGCTGATATACTAGATGTTTCACTATCATAGTTGATTCTACTCCTAGATTAGATGCAATATCTATTTTATCTCAGTTTATTTATAGCTGATTCTCCTGCTCATATGTTGGAAGCATCACTATTGAATTAGTTGTTGTTCCTGAGCAAGGTTCTGTCTTTTCAATATAATATAGGAAATTTGACTTTGAAAGCTCATTCCTTGGATGACAGATCTTTCTCCTACACTTTCCCTGACCAAGTCAAGTATCAAAACTCTAACTATCCCCTATATTGGCCCTTCTCTTCCATTTTGAAATAGAACCTTAATCGTTACTCCTTATTACTGGTCACTTATTATTAAATTTTCGATTAGTTCAATATTAGATTGTGATTTGATGTTATATGCTTGATTGTAGCTATTTTTTGGTTGCCTCAAGATTCGCCCCCTATGTATGGTTGATTGCTCTGTATGCTCGATTCTGCTCTTACACTAGATGTTTCACTAGAAGTTGTCATTTATTTATCATTCTATTTACAGGTAGACCCTATTAATGCAACAAGATGTTTTGTAAGAGAAGAAAGAGTTGAATATATTGTAGACCTGAATAGCAGGACTTGTCAATACTTGGTATTTCAAACAGATGAGATACTATGCACCCATGTAATTGCAGCGATAGAGAGTAGACATATGAACAAGTCTAGCTATTATTCTTATTGGTTCTCAAAATAGTCTTCTCTACAAACATGCTAGGGAGAAATCCTACCAGTTGGAAGCACAACATCATAGATTGTCCCAGATAGCATAAAGCATCTAATCACAAGTCCCCCAAATAAGGAGGTTATGCTTGGGAGAAGACAAACATCCAGATATCCTTGCAGAACAAAATCTTCAAGAAATAATTACAGATGTTTGAGATGAAAAAGGACCAGCATAACAGATCAAATTGTCACTATACTCCTATCCTTCATCCATAAGCAAGAAGATACAGAAAGACAAATAAGAAAACATGATTAGTTTTACTTTTTATCCGAGAAGTTGGATCAAAATAGCAGTTATAATAGAATTTTTTATCCCTATTTTAGTTAGTAACAAGTACTTTTGACTTTCAATCACGAATGTCTTCTTATTTATATTGAAGTTTTAACATGTGGTGAAGTATTTAACTCAATATCTTCTTATTGATTGTTTATAAAAATTACTTAGCATGTTAAATTTTTTTATATATTGATGTGCAAAAATATAACATATTAACAGGATTTGGGGAAGGACACACCCCCAAGAGATATGATGTGAATAATTCCATGGGATATGCTTTAAAATTTGCCTTGAAGGCAAGATGCAGAACAAGTTGTGCCCTATGGGAAAAAGTTGACACTAGCTTATTTTGTAATTATTCGGCAGATGATCTACAACACTTTCCCTAAAGGCAAGACATAAGCCCCAGAGAAACAAGTTATGTCCTATGGGCAAGAGTTGACACTAACTTAGCGTGTAATAACTTGGCAGATGATTTGCAGCTCGTGTCCTAGAGTTAAAACTTAATACAACAAATGAATAAGTTATGTCCCATGGACAAGCGTTGATACTAAATTAGTGTGTGATGATTTGGTAGATAATTTATAAGTCTTGCCCAAGAGGCAACATTTTTAGACCCCAAAGAAACAAGTTATGCCTCTGGGCCAGAGTTGACACTAGCTTATTCTGCAATGATTCGACAGATGATCTACAACACTTGCCCTAGAGGCAAGAATTAGACATCAAAGGTGGTTCAACTCATAATTTTTCAAAGAACATTCTTCTTCGACCATACAAAATATGTTTATAGAAATATTACAATCTTACAACCATATGAGAATCAATCTTCTAGACCAAAAGCTAAAATACTATAAGCCAAGAACAAAAGCAATAAACATTAAAAACTACATAAAGAAAAGCACGGGATGGTATTCAATTGCGAGTAGAAAATAAGATGATACCAATCAACAAAACTAAGCATCTTACCAAATAAATAAAAGTGGAGAACCAACTACTGAGGAGGAGTAGATGACCCTTGGATCACAATGTCTAAACTATTGCTTATTTTATGCCATTTAATCGAGGAAACATCTAATTAAAAAGTTCACAATGATCAAAATACTCATATAGAATTCGCACATAATTAATGCTAAAACAGCTCCCATAGGAACAAGTTATACCTCATGGGCATGAATTTGCCCTGCCACATTGTTTACTAATTTAAGAGATACTCAATAACTCTTGCCTCAGGGGCAAGACTAGCCACAAGAAAAGGCAAAAAATATTCTTCTATAATAAAACATAAAGATACAAAGATACCAACAAATGAATCAGTAGTGATTCTACATTGTATACTTTACGTTATCGCATAAAAAATAGCCGATTCAATTTGAAAAGACCGTTTAAACTTTATATAATCGCATAAAAATAGCTAAAAATCCTTCATGTGCGGTGAGTTTCAATAACTACAAAGCTAAAAATAGCTACAAAACCTTCATGTGCAGTGAGTTTCAATAACTACAAAACTAAACTACTACTCCTGGTGCGTCCTCATCCTCTTTTCCTTTCTAAATAATCTGTTAATTTTTCTGTAGTGTTGTCTTTTATACAAGCTTCTAGTTTCTCTTTCCATAATCCCACAACAAAGATCCATAACTCATGAGAACATGACCAATGTCAATTTCTTTAGGAATATCTCTACCATGAATGACATATTCAGCAAAAGCACAAACAAATGCTCCACAATCACTGTGATACAAAAGAAATATATTGCGTGAATATATGGAAAATAACAAAAAAAAAGAAGTGAAATGAAAATTTAAAAAATGAATGCAATGAGATACCATTGAGTTTGTTGTGGCAGCTCATCAACCATTTTTATCGGCAAAGTGTCATTTTCAGATTTGACAATGCCTTTCTCAAGATAGAAATTGACCTTTTTCAGAAAATACGGTATTAATGTTTGGTAAGGTAACATCAATTTTTGAAAAACTTTATCACCGTGCCTGGTACGGTTGGAGTCGTATACATATATGCACCAATCAGTAAAGTCAAAAACTCCCAAAATCCAGTGTCCAAGTTCAGATTTTTCCCGTGGAACATAAACTGAAAAAAACATATAGTCAACCTTTTTCCATGGTATGTTTGCATCACAATAGAAGCCTCTGATATACTCTTCAACCTCATGTTTCTCGGGGATGGCAGAAAAATCTTTCCCATTTTCCACAAAATTATGATAAAGAGCATCAATCTTGTTTCTAAATACAAAATCAGTTGTAGTAAACTTCACAACAAAATTAGGTTCATATTTTGCCTTCTTCCTCATGTAGTAGAATATTGTGTCCAAATGTTGTGACAAAGTAAAAAAACACTGAATAAGAGCATTACAACATATTCATTACATAAAGAAGTAACCAAAGTAAGATGATCGCCAACAGTGGAATATAGTTGGCGAAGCACTCGGGCATGTTATGATACAACTCAAACTTACTCGTGATTTATAGACACCTTGCCTAAGTCAACATTCAATCTTTTCCAGAGTTTCTTTGATATTTTGGAGTAGCCAATTCAATACATATATTTACCCAGCTGAACGATTTAAAAGAAAAAGTCTGACCAGAGCATAGAATAAGCAAGGGGAAATAGAACTTCAAGAATTGAACATATAGAAAAGTTTATAGTTTTACACCAAAGTTACAAAGTAGCAGCTAGATATTTAGCCAATCAACTACTGAAACAACATCGTTCAAATGGGTGGAGGCCGGATTTTCATCATCTTCAGTATATACAAAACAAAGAGAATTTTTAAAAAAATACTGTAGCTAATCCAGACACCACTATTACTATGAATAGTTAATATTATTTTACAACTACCAATAAAAATCCAATGAAGGTCTACAAGCAAGATCTGAAGAAAATGTTTATGTAGCAATCTTATGCCTATCTTGAGAAATAGAGAAGTTGTTCACAAAAATCTTTGGCACAAGTAAAGAAACTATCTATTGCTCTCGATTTGATTTGATTTGATAATTTATTTTATATTAGTGTGACAACAGTTAAAAACTATTGATGCTCCAAATATTAATCCGAAACTAAAGGTCCAAGAATAATTACACCAATGATAGCACAACTTATACATAACTAAATATGATTACTACTGCCAATTAAATAGAGTCCAGTACTAGTGGCAATACTACTAATGACGATGATAACACAATATACTAGACGTAGCAAGGAATCTAACTGAGAGTAGATAAGGTGAAGTCCAAAATCATGACTACTATGTATTGATTTGATTTAATACTACTAATAATATAATACTAACAGACAGTGAAAAGAACAAGTGACAAGACTAGTGGTGAGGACAGCTTGAGTATTTTTGACTTCAGTAGATGTTGGCAAACTAGAAGAAGCTGCACACACACTAGAAATAACATTGTTGATTATTGAATCAACATCGCCATAGTTCTTTATTTCATCAATGTTTTCCTCATCAACTTTAGTACCACCAAAGTCCTATTGAACAACATAAACAAGTTGTGCATCAATTTTAACAAATAGACTAGTGGAACAATTATCATTTTTTCTTGGTGATAAGAAGTTATCTGTCGTTGGAGATATGTTGCTCGCCCAAATGACTTTGTTAGGAAGTCTTGCCTCATCTTCTGAAGGTTTATTAAAAAGCAATTTGTTTTACAGGTATATTATTTTGTACAATGGTTAATATTTATAGTTTGACATTAAGGAAACATTTATGAATATCACAACCTTTTAAAATTTTTGATGATGTTGCAGAATTATGGTTTTATGTTGGGCAGACTTATCATGACATATTTTTTTTCAAAATTTGATTTTCTGTCGAGCAGAATTATGGTCGGCTTACCTGCAACTCAGAATAGGGAGAAGATTTTGAGAACTCTTCTACCAAAGGAAAAAGTAGAAGATCTTCAGCTCCCGCATTCTTTTCCTATAAGGAAGAAGAATAAATAAGAGAATAAAAAGCATGCATAATAAAGTAGACAATCAAAATAAGGTAAAGTTGAAGAAGAACAATTAGGAGCTAGTCACATGTATTACCAAATCTTTCTTCCTAGAAACCTAGGTCGTTGATCTGCTCAAAAGTGCCATTGTAACATCTCAAATTTTTAAACCAGAAGTCCAAATAATTGAAAGGAATTCCTTTTGGGGTTTTAGCTATTTTTCATCTACAACTAAGGTCCTTGAATATCTTTTGGAATCCAGTTCTTATATTGTCAGTCCATTGAGTACATGTTCTTCTGGGAGCTAATGAGGATGAAAAGAACATTACTCTAGTAATACACAGGTCTGGGACAAATACATTTCTTTTAAAGTATCTTTTCAAGTATGGAGAGCTCTCAGAAATAAAATCCCTACTAGTGGTAAGATATATTTGTGTTGTTGTATTATACCCGGTGAGGACACAAATAATTATACATTTGTGTTAGGCAGTTTTGCTAATTATACTTAGAAATTCCTTTCCAATAGTTGGGGTGTCATTCATGTAACTACACTTTGCCTAATTTACTTATGAAATGGTGGTGTATCAAGCCTAATAATGAATACATACACTAGTCCTGTAAGCTCTACCTATTTTATTATGATTGAATTTGTAGAAGAACAAATGTTCAAGCAAATATGGAGGTAAAAAGTCTAGGAGTACTAGAGTTAGACTCGTTGTTATGAAGGATATTTATATGATACTGTCTACTACTTTTCCATATAGTGCCTGGTTATTGGATTGGAGAATTTTAATTCAACAAATAAAATAATGTAAACATGAGGTGCATGTCATATAGGTTTGTTGGACTATACCAATTGATACATTAGTTAAACTCATAACAGATGGTATAACCTTGACTAATCCAGAAAGTATAGGGGTTGGTGGCGTTCTTAGAGATCATGGAGACAATCTTATCTTTGGATTTTCAGCTTCTTTGGGAATAGGCACAGATAATCAAGCAGAATTATAGGTATCCATTATTATCATCACCTGGTTTATTTCATGGATATAGTAAGGTGATATTGGAGGTTGATTCTAAGCTTTTGGTTAAATGGTTGAAAACAGGTATATATTCCCCTTATAGTATTCATAAGTACGTTGTGGAGCTCTAAGAGTTACTAGTATTTTTACTTGAATCTTTCCACTGTCAACACATCAATAAGGAAGCTAATTTTACTGCAGATGCTCTCTTCTAAACACAGTTATCAGGTAACTCAATTGTAATACTTTTACTCAGCTCAACCTGAAGATGCTAAAGGATACTATAGATTACCTGTGTTTTACAAATACTTAATGGACTGACAATATAAGGACTAATTACCTGATTCTTTGCCTATCTTATTTCTTCCATGTTTAGAGGCCCCAAACTATTGACTCTTTCTTCTGTGGCTTCTTCTTTCTCATCTGAATGACCTTTTGCATTCTTGCCTTCTTCAACTCACTGTTTTTTTCCTATAAGGAAGAAGAATGATTAAGAGAATAATAAAAGATGCATAATAAAGTAGACAGCCAAAAAAACATAAAGTTGAAGAAAAACAATCAAGAGTTAGACGTATGTATTACCAAATATTTCTTACTAGGAACCTAGGTCATTGATTATTCCGACCATGTATTTTATGATGCTTCTCTCTTAGATCACCGGGAGGATGCGAATTCAAGCGGAGCGAGTACACCTAGGAGATATTTTAACCCATCTCCATTTGGAGTATTCGCTAATCTTTTAAAAGTGGATCACTTCTTAGGGAAATCCTCAAGAGATTCTGGGGATAAGAGTGAGGGAAAACAAGGGATTTCTAAGATTATCACCTCGAAGGCAGAGGCATGGATGTCAAAGAATAGCTTATCATGGCCGTGGAAAAGTAATGAGAGAGAAGCATCAGAGTCAAGAACTACACAATTTGTGTGTCCTTGGCTAAACCATGACCAAGACAATGAGGTAAACCACATCACCAGTTATAATACATTTAAACCATACAATCATGTTATTGGAACTCACCAGACAACCACTAGTAAAGCTCTAGGGTCCTGGTCTTCATTTAATACCAACAACATAAGCAGTGCTAGTAGCTATGGAAGCACCAGCAGTAGTGCTGTTAATAAGGTGGACGTGGATACTGACCACTTGGATTACGAAATCTTGTGGGAGGACTTAACTATTGTAGAACAGATCGAGGTGATAATAGAATATAAGTATGATAGATTCTCCTTGACCAATTTAACGGATGTTCATAAGACTAATAAGCAAGATTGCACAACCAATATAAGGTCACATATACCAATTGATGAGTAAGCAATTTTCTTCACTAACCTTTGCATACTGGATAGCATAATATTCGAAACTCCCATAAACAAAACATGGTTTATTACATCTAATTGAAGTACAGTTAGATGCAGTGTGACTCTCTTCACCATATTTACAGCTTGTTCCCCAACTCACACAAGAACATAAAAAGTAAGGCAAGGCAGGAAACTATTTACTTACAGATCTCTTTTTTGTAGGATCATTATATTGATCGTCAACCATTGGATCACGACTTGGTTCACCTGGAGATTATCCGGTTGTTTATTGGATAGAATATCCCCATCCGCTTTAAGCTTTCCCACAGTAATGTTTTGATTTCAGATAACTCGAACTTCAAAGATGTGTTCTAGTCAAGAATCTTTTTAAACCTCTTTGAACATGTGCTTTGAAGTTTCTGCATACACAGTACATGAAAAATTTAAAAAGATGAAATTTTGAATATCCATTTTTTCTATTAATGAAGTTTGAAATTTTGAGAGAAATCGGATGAAGAGGAAGAGGAGCAAGAGAAGGAGTTTTGAGAAATGAGGAGAAAAGAAGAACGAGAAGGAATAATTGACAAAAATTCTGAGGAAAAAAAGAGAAATTTTTAAAATTCTAAATAAAGGTTAAAGATAAATAAATTTAAAAAAGAGAAAAAATGAAGAAATAGATAATGGTTGTAAAAAAAAAAGGAAAAGAGCAAAAAAAAAATAAAGGTTGAGACAAATAAATTAAAATTTGAAAAATAAAGTTAAAGAAAAAATAAAAATTAAAAATAATAACAATCACAATAATAAATTTAAAGGAAAAAAAAAAGAGTGAAAAAAGTAGAATAATAAAAGTAAAGGAAAAATTAAAAAGTGAAAATAAAAAAATAAAATTTGAGAAATAAATAAGTATGGAAAGATTAAAAATATATTTGAGGTGTGGAGGGGCAAAATGATACTTTTAGTATATTAAAAAGTAAGGAAGGCTATTCTTCAAATACATTCTTATTTGGGGTCAAATATCTAAAGCCACCCATATTTGGGTCTATGGCATGCAATTTTCTACACTTTGTATGCATTTGGTACTATCTTTATCTTATATATGGAGAAGTTAGTAGGAAAAAAATATTTTTTAATTATCTCAAAAATAAAGTAATAATATATTTCTAATCCTTTACTATCATGATTAATTGATATCAATAAACATATAGTGTTAATACATTCTAACGTTATTATATATGTCAATAGTAACATATTATTTATTCATTCTTCATTGGGCATTAATGAGGCCATTGTTACTCTTTATGATGTTTGCGTGATTTCCATTTATATCATCTTATTTATGGGCTATTATAGCTTACCAACTAAAGAAGAAAAATATTGGTCTTGCGTTGTTATATTGTAATGACCTTCTTAGTAGTTACATAGGAGTTCTTTAAAATCTCAAGTCCAAATTCCTTCAGATTTGAAAGTTATAAAATTAAGGTAGGCTAGTTTCAATCAATTTGCGAGTACGGTTTAGGAGAATCTGGTATTGATTTATATCGTCTAGGTGACTTCAATATGAATTTCTCGTTAGCTAAGACGGTTAAAAAACCCATAGAATTTTACGGAATCGAATTTGGGTAAGTAAAATTTTCGAAATTGATGTTAGTATAAAGACATTATTTGAAGTGCCCCAAGATAAAGGTGTGTTGTAAAAAATAGAATTTTTGGGTGAAGACATAGTTTTTGTCCCGCCAACACGCTATAGTAGAGAGCGCTATAGCAGTATTGCTATATTGGTGAAAACCGCAGATTTATGTAATATTTTTCTAAAATAATTTATTATTTCTAAACTCATTTTGGGACAAAGGGTGAACTAGGGCGAATTTCATCAGAAATTCATTGTTTGGCTTCGTTTAGGTAAGTAATTCATCCTTGTTAACTTGTAATTGATGATTAAGCCTTAAAATCACTAATTCACAAAATTCAGAGAGGGTCTTAGGGCTGAATTTGGTAAATTACTATGCAAGGGAGAATTAAGGGATAAACTAATAATTTTAGTTTAAATAATGATAATTTAGCCTTGTTTTTTGTTAATTCCATAATTTATTCATGAAATTAGTAGTTTTAGGTGAATTGCAGTAGAAAAGTCCTAGAACTAAATGAAAATGATCATGAACTTGGCCTTAGAAATTGGGTGTGAGCTATAAATCCCGACATGTTAGGTCATTTCTTGATGTATGTATTTATATGCATGTTTTAGACCACGAGCAAGCGGGAATTGCACGAAAAGGCAAGGCTCTGATTTAGAGGATTGTGCAAGCTTGATTTGAGTTAGGTGATGCTATTGTAGTTAATCCAACTTGTATTATATGTGCATGCTAAATACTTTGTAGTGTATTTGGTTAGTGCATGTTGTTTCTTAATGAATTTACCGGGTTTATTTCTAATTATGAAATATTTTGGTCTTTAAAATATTCTCACGAGTTATTGGTGGAACAAGGCTGGTAGACACTTAATCTGGATTTAGTACATGGATGATAATTGTTCCCTGCAGGTCATGGCTAGAGGGTGGTTGAAATTTTCTTAGCGTGTATGTACGAGGGTTAGCTGAGTTAGTTGGTTCCATGAGTGAACCAAAAAATTATGTTTTTATACTTAATAAGTTTTCTTGACTGGTTTGACTTAGCTCGACTATACTTGACTTGGTGATTACACGTCGATTGTTGCTTGACCTTAACTGTTTGTTGTTGTTTATATGCCGAATGTATATGTGTTGAACATGGATTGATTGGTCGTACTGTATTTTAGTTATGTGTTCATATTTTCTTCTTGGGTTGGCCAAATGATCCTACCAGTATACTATTGTTCTTGTATGTTAATACTACACATACATTTACTTTTGTGAGTTCAACAGATATTCCAATGGTTCTTGTGAGACCTCATTTTTTATTCCAGCAATTTAGTTCCAAATTTTAGGGTGAGCAGTGTGTTCTGGGCTACCATGGAATCTCTCTATTGACATAGTTCTTTGTTCTGGATTATGGTTTATTACTAGTTTGGGGGTTGCATTCCTTTTTTCTTGACATTCTTAGAAATTTTGGTGCAATGACTTTCAACGCATAGAGATATTTTCTTGGTTAAGTACAATGGTTCCGCTATAGGTTGTATTTATGCTTATTCATTTAGACATTGATGCTTATTTAATGGATAGTTTCATGTTTGATTCGATGTTTTAATTAGTTATTTCGAGTTATTGATTCTCCCACTAGGTTAGTAGTGTGGGTGGCACTCACAATGGGATTGGATCCTAGCATATATAACTATATATTTCAGCTTTCTTTAGGGGGGAAATATAGAGGGTGATATTCTTTTGGTGAAAAGAGAAACTATGAGAAAAATTCCTTTTTCTATGATATATAGTAGCGATTTTTCTTCTTAATGAAATCTTTGTTAGATTCTGGCTTCTAGTTTAAGGCTCCATTTTTTTTTAAGATTCAAACGTTTGAATTTGAATGCACGTCTGAATGATTAAGATATTATCTCTAGATCTGAAAACTGAATGATTAAGACTGTTTGTTTTTCAACATCTGAAGTGTAAAAAAATTATTTGTATACATAATAAAAAATTAATTATATATTAAAAAAGTATGTAATTTAATACAACAAAATTATTAGTATCTTATTGAGAAAAAACATTTATGTTTGTTAGTGATAGTGGAGATGGTTTATAATGGTGGTTGCGGTGACGATGATTGATGTTAGTGATTAATAATATTGGTGGTGATAATTGTGATGGTTGGTATTGTAGTGACTGTTATGATGGTGGTGATTGATGGTAATGGTGCTTGTTGTGATGTGTGTTGCTTGATGTTAGTAGTTTAAGGTGTTGATTGTGTTGGCTGAAACATAAATGCATGATGATTGACGATATGTTGGTGCTGGTTGGAAATGTTATTTGTTGTGATGGTGGAATGGTTGTTAGTAGAGATAAATTGTAGCTATGGTACTGGTTGAAGTGGTGGTAGAGATGGCTTTACTAGTGACAATGATGGTGGCGGCCAAAGAATGTGTAGAGGTTGTGATATATTAGTAGTAGTTAGTGGTGGTGCTAGTTGTGATAGATGAGCTGTTTGGTAGTAGGGATTGGCCGATAGTAGTTGCTGATTGTGGTGTTGTTGACGGCAGTGGTGGTGGTGAATATAATTAGAATAAAAGAGGTAGTAGGTGAGATAGCGGTTGACAATTGTGGTTGGTAGCGTTATTTTTTGTCGATGGTGGTTGTGATGATGGAGATGGTAGTGGTGGGTGGTGGTTGACAATGGTGACGATGGCAGAGGTGGTTAGTGGTGGTGACTGCTGAATATGACTAGAGTGGTGAATATTATCCAACACCAGAATATCCCTTTAGACCTATTAAGACTTGGTTCTAGATCTGAATGATTAAGACCTATTAAGAGTTAAAACCTTAATAAAAAACAAATGCACTTAATGGTCTAAAGTCTGAACCATTCCGATTCAGACCTCCATTAAGTGCAAACAAATGTGGCCTAACACTAGAAGAACTTGTTGAATCCCAGGAAATACACCCATACCAGGTGAAATATTCTTAAGGACAGCGTCTGACACACCTCAAGCATTAAAGAATTCCATACAAGTGTTTGAAATGAGTATTTTTGGGAAGATTTTACAACAATCTTAAGGATATTTTTGACTATACTCTTACGGAAAACGATGAAAATTATATTCAGAAGAAAATATTTGAACTATTTATTTGGAATAAAACCAACGGTCAATAAATTATCACCAAGTCAAGTTCATCCAAGACAAGTCAAGAAATTAAATAATTATCAACCGTATAAATATGTTCCCCGGTTCACTCATGAAACCGTCAAACTCACCTGACCCTAGTCTATGAACAATACGGGTAATACATCTACCCTCTAGCCATGACCTACAGGGGACAATTTTCATCCATATAGTAAAACTCATACACAAGTGTCTGCCAACCTTGTTTCACCAATAATCCATAGAAATATTTCAAATACCAAAACATCCCACATTTAGTAATGAGGTGGTCAAAATCATACAATAATATAAAATCTTTTGCATTTACCACACAAAACAAAATGCACTAACAAGCCACACTACAAAGTTGTTAACATGCACATATAGCAATGATTAGATTAAACTACAATACATTCACCTACCTCAAATCAAGCTTGCACAACTCCTCTGAGTCGGAGTTTTATCCTTCCATGCAATTTACTCTTGTTCTTGGTCAAGAACATGCATATAAATACATAATTAATGAAATGACCTACCATGTTGAAAATTATAAGTCCCACCCAAATAAGTTCATATCAAAATCATTCTTTCTCATTCTAGGGCTTTTCTACCAGAATTCACCTAAAACTACTAACTCCATGAATTAATTAGTGAATTAACAAAATGTTAGGATAAATACAACAATAACAAACCCAGTATATTCCCACATCATGGGGTCTGGGGAGGGTAGAGTGTACGCAGTCCATACCACTACCTCTAAAGAAGTAGAGAGGTTGTTTCCGATAGACCCCCGGCTCAAGACAAAGGACAGTATATATAGAAAAAAATGCATGGAACATGATAAAATAACATAGGTATGACATCCACCAAAAATATTGAACACTGCCAAACAAGGACACCAAAGCCCTCCTACCTACTGCCTATGACTCAACCACACACCTTAGCCCTCTATCCTAATATTTTTTCTCCATACCTTCCTATCCTGGGACATGTCCTCAGTTAGCTGTAACTGCTCCATGTCACGTTTAATCACTTTCCTTCAGTATTTCTTTGGTCTACCCCTACCCCGCTTGAAACCGTCCAAGGCCAACCTCTCACACCTACGAACCGGGGCATCCATGCCTCTCCTCATCACATAGCCAAACCATCTCAACCTAACTTCCCAAAATTTATCCTTCACCGACACCACTCCCACCTTCTCCCGAATACTCTCATTCCTAACCTTGTCAGCCCTTATAAAACCACATATCCAACGTAACATCCTCATTTCTGCCACTTTCAACTTTTGGATATGAGAATTCTTAACCGGCTAACACTTCTCTCAATATAATATAGCTGGCCGGACTGCAACTCTATAGAATCTGCCTTTCATCTTGGGGGGCACCTTCTTATCGCATAAAATTCTCAAAGCAAACCTCCATTTCATCCAACCTGCCCCAATACGATGAGAGATATCCTCATCTATCTCTCCATTCCCCTGAATCGTAGACCCAAGATGCTTAAACCTATTCCTCTTGTAAATCGCTTGGGAATCCAACTTCACTACCACCTTCTTCTCTTACCTCGAGTCACTAAACTTGCACGTCAAGTACTCTATCTTAGTCCTACTCAACCGAAAATCTTTAGACTCCGGGGTTTGTTTCCAAACCTCTAGCTTATCATTAAAACCTTATCATGACTCATCAATCAAAACTACATCATCTGCAAAAAGCACACACCAAGGCATCTCTCCTTGTATGCTCCTCATCAACACATCCATCACCACGGCAAAAAGAAAAAAACTGAGAGTCGATCCCTGGTGCAACCCAGTCAAGACCGGGAAATGCTCGAAATCTCCTCCCACTGTCCTTACCCGAGTCTTCGCCCCTCATACATGTCCTTAATTGCTCTAATGTACGCCATAGGGACCCCTCTCGCCTCGAAGCATCTCCATAGAACCTTCCTAGGAACCTTGTTATACGTCTTTTCTAAGTCAATAAACACCAAGTAAATATCCCTCTTTCTCTCTCTATACTGCTCTACCAGTCTTCGTACTAGGTGAATTGCCTCATTCGTGGAGTGACCAGGCATAAAACCAAATTGATTCTCCAAAATAGACACAATATTTCTTAACCTCCATTCCACCACCCTCTTCTAAACTTTCATGGTGTGACTCAATAACTTAATACCCTGATAATTATTACAACTCTGGATGTCACCCTTGTTTTTATATAAAGGGATCATCGTGCTCTATCTCCACGCCTCCGGCATCTTAGCGTACTTGAAAATGATAATAAACAAGTTGGTCACCACCTCAACCCTGCCCTGCAAGAAAACTTCCAAAAATCTACTGACATATTGTCAGGCCCCATCGCCCTGCCACTTTGCATCTTGCAAATAGCCTCGCTAACCTCTTATACCTTAAAACGCTGACAAAAGCCAAAATCATGACACTCCCCAGAGTGCTCCAACTCCCCCAACATAACACCTCTGTCCCCCTCATCATTCAGGAGCCTATGAAACTATGACTGCCATCTTTTCTTAATGAGGGCATCTTCCACCAAAACTCTGTCATCCTCTCCCTTAATGCACTTCACTTGTTCCAGATCTCGGCCCTTCCGCTCTCTAACCTTGGCAAGCCTAAACAACCTCTTTTCCCCGCATTTCTCCTCTAACCCCTTATACAAACTCACAAAAGTTGTTGTCTTAGCAGCCGTAACAGCTAACTTAGCCTTCTTCTTAGCTAACTTGTACTCCTCCCTTCTCACCCACTTCTCCTCTTCATCTTTACTCTCAACCAACTTAACGTATACCGCCTTCTTCGTCTCTACCTTTTTCTTAACTCTTTCATTCCACCACCAGTCCCCCTGATGCCGGCCATCCCATCCATTCAAAATACCCAAAACCTCTCTAGAAAGTATCCTTGATGTAACATACTATCCATGCCCCCCTACACTCTCACACTTCCATCCTTTCCAACTTTGCCCCTATCTCCAAAACACTGGTTGGAGTCTAGCCACCCCACCTAACTCTATACCGACCCTCCCTATCCTTCCTCTTCTTGCCCCTCGTAATAACCAAATCCATCACCAGAAATCTATGTTGTGTCATAAGATTCTCATTTGGGAAGACCTTATAATCCTTACACAACACTTTGTCCTCTTTTCTAAGCAGCAAAAAGTCAATTTGGGAATGTAAGGATAAATAAATCGTCAATAATAAAAATCCATTACTTATCACATAATTCCCTTCTTGCGTAAGAAAAAAAACCAAAATCCATCCTAAAATTCTCCCCGAACTTCATAAGTTAACAATTCTAAGACTTAATTAGCAACTACAAATTAACAAAGATGAACTTCTTACCTTTATAAAGTCGAACAAAGAAAATCTGGTGAGAATCACCCGAAATCACCTCTTTTTAGCCTTAAAATGAGTTCTAGAAAAATAAAATATTTTGAAAAAAAAATTAATTAAACTGTGATGCGTCGTTATAGCGGCACTTGGCGCTATTGCGGGTGCTGACCAAGTAGGATCATCGCTATACAGCGATCTCTATAGCAATGTCAATAGGACAGAATGTTTAGTTTAGCCCAAAAATTTTAACTAACTATTTTGGGAGTTATTTCAAAAATTAAACTACTTTTTTACAATACACCTTAAATCAGGGATATTTCAAATGGTTCCCTTTGCGGTAAGATCAATTTTGGGAGTTATACTCACCAAAATTCAATTTCGTAAATTCCTATGGGTTCCTGTATCATATTAACTAACTAGAAATCAAATCAAATATCACCAAATTTTCCCAAATCATTTCTGGATTTTCATAGACCACACCTCGCTCTAATTTCGTTCAAAACTAGCTTAGCCTGAAATTTACAACTTTAAAATCAGGAAGAGTTTTAACATAAAACTTTCAATGGGAGGTTTATATATAACATAAGAAATTATCATTACAATAGATATCAATTTACTCCGTTCATCTCTGAATGACCAAACGCAAAAATTAGGCTAAAAATGAGAGAAGAGAGAAGTTGTATCCTCAAACAATTGAAAGTACTTATTCCGCATGTCCTTTTTGATTTTTCAAGTGGCTTCCTCAATCTAATCATGCTTCTATTAAACCTTAATTCAATAAATTTCTTTCGTCCTTAATTTTTGAACATCCCAATCTAAAATCGCTACTGGTTCCTCCTCGTAAGCCAATTCTTTATCTAAAAGAACTAAGTCCCACTTAATGATGTACACTTAATGATGTAGTTTTCATCGTTGTGGTACCTCTTAAGCATAGAAATATAGAATATTGGATAGAAGACCGACAACCTGTCAGTAGATCCAACCTATACGTAACTGGACCCACCTTTTCAAGAACCTCGAAAGGACCAATATATCAAGGGTTGTGATTACTCCTCTTGCTAAACCTCGTGACTCCCTTCATGGGAGAAACCTTAATAAAAACTTGCTCTCTAATCTTGAAGTCCATGTTCCTTACCTTACGGTGTGAGTACTCCGTCTGCCTACTTTTAGCAGCCAAAAACTTAGTTTGAATGAACCTTACTTTCTCTAGAGCCTCTATTATCAAATCAATGACCAAAGGTTTGACATTGCCAATCCTAAACCATTAAATAAGTGACTTACACTTCCTTTCATAAAGTGCCTCTGATGGTGTTATATCAATGCTGGAGTAATTTTTTACTGTTTGAAATCTCACACAATAAAAGAAACTGATCCTAGTAACCTCCAAAATAATCATGCAAGTCCTCAATATGTTCTCTAACACCTGAATCATCCTCTCCAACTACCCATCGATTTGAGGATGAAAAGTCATGCTAATAGTGAGCTTAGTGTCGAACTTCTCATGCAACCTATTCCAAAATTTGGAAATGTACTTTGCATCTCTATCAGAAATAATGGTAATTGGCACCCCGTGAAGTCTGGAAATCTCCTTGACGTAGAGTTTAGCTAACTATTGAGAGTTGTAGTCTATACAAACTGGCAAAAAGTGAGCTGATTTCGTCAACTTATCTACTATCATCCAAATATATCCGTACTTCCCCAAATTCTTAGGAAGACTTACAACAAAATCTATAACAATGTGCTCCCATTTTCGCATAGGTATAGGCATCCTTTGAAGCCACCCCACAGGCCTTTGGTGTTTATACTTCATATGCTGATAATTTTGACACTTGGACACATAATCCACAATGTACCTCTTAATCCCGAGCTACCAATAAAGTTGTCTTAAATCATGATACATCTTAGTCGTACCTAAATAAATAAAATAATGTGAATCATGGGCCTCTAAGAGTATATCATGAATCAAATTACCAACCCGGAGAACAAAAAATCTTTCCTTAAATCAGAACACTTCACTTGCGTTAAGAGTGGCGTCTGTACCTTCCCACATACCATTTTATTCTGAGTGCATTTCATTTTTTATCCTCAAACTGCTTGGCCTTAATCTACTCTACAAATGTTGATTTTACCTCAACACTAGACAATATTCTGCCCCTTCCGAGAACCCAAGTGCATACTCAGAGAGAACCCAAGCTAAAAAGTAAAGCATTACAAAACACTATAAAGTCCTTATATTGAATCGGCAGCGAAAGGATAGGCTCTGTAGTCAAGAGTCTCTTGAGCTTTTGAAAGATCTTCTTACACTGATCCGAACTAACAAATGGCACTTCCTTCTGAGTCAATATTGTCAAGTGTATTACAATGGATGTAAAATTTTTTACAAACTTGCGGTAATAACTATCAAGACCCATAAAGATCCTTACTTCGGTTACTAAATTAGGTAGAGTCTAATTTTTAACTGTCTCAATCTTCTGGGGATCCACCGTTACCCCCATTTTAGAAACCATATTCCCTAATAAGGCCACTAAAGACAACTAGAACTTATATTGTGAAAACTTAGCAAATAGTCATTTCTTCCTTAGAGTTCCCAAAACTATGCATATGTGACCTGTATGTTCCTCCTTACTCTTGGAGTAGACTAGAATATCATCAATAAACACTATAACAAAAGAATCCAAGAATGATTTAAAGATATCATTCATCCGGCTCATAAATGTTGCAGGTACATTAGTTAATCCGAAAGATATCATTAGAAACTCATAATGGGCATACTGGGTTCTAAAAGTTGTTTTTGTTATGTCCTCTGATCTTATTTTCAACTGATGATAACCCGATCACAAATCAATCTTTAAAAATACTAATGCACCCTATAATTAGTCAAACAAATTGTCTGTGTGAGGCAAGGGATATTATTTCTGATAGTAACCTTATTCAACTGTCCATAATTAATGAACATCCTCAAACTATCATCCTTCTTTTTAACAAAAAAGACTGAAGCATCCCAAGGTGAAACACTTGGATAAATAAAGCTACTGTCAAGTAGTTACTGCAATTGAGTTTGAGCTCCCTCAACTTTACTAGAGCCATTTGATAAGAAAGAATTGATGCAGGACGAGTGTCTAGCTCTAAGTAAATACAGAAATCTATATCTTTATCTGAAGGCATTCTCTACAGGTTTGAAGGACCCACATCCTAAAATTTGAAAACTACCAAAACTAACTTTATAGAAGGAGACCCCGCATTCCTATCCTAAAGATGAGATAAAAACTCTAAACACGCCTTCCCCACTAACCTTTTAGCTTAGACAAATGATATATTCTCACCAGTTTGGCCTTATACATTCCCTTCACTCTAGTTTATCCTATTCCAGCATAGCTAGAGTCACTGTCTTAGAATTATAAGTTAAAACAACGTGATATGGAGATAACCAGGTCATACTCCAAATTATATCAAAGTCCAACGTATCCAGAATAATCAAGTCTACCCAAGTCTGAAAATTCATAAATAACACAGGTCAAAAATGGTATACATGGGTTACCACCACAGACTTACCAACTGGGAGTAGACACATAATTAGGATAATCAAGTACATCACAAACCAGCTTCAGACCCACAGTAAACTGAACAAATACATAAGAATAAGTAGACCTCGAATAAAATAGAACAGAAGTCATGTGATCACAAACAAAAATAGTACCTATGATTATTGAATTAGAGCCTCGCATTAGTTTTTTCCAGAAATGCAAAATAGTAAGTCGGTCATCGATCTGAGTTAGCCCTTTACCTAATTGTGCTTCTCTACCTATGCCGCTATTTCTTGATCATCCCAACCACCTGCCTGATTTCTCCATCCACCATGTGGATGACCCTTACCATTAATTTCTCCTTCCTTACCTATTGGAAACATAACCCTAGTTTGTTGCTATGCCTAAGAATTTGCCTATCTGATAGGACATATCTTCTTAAAGTGACCAACATCACTATAATGATAACATCCTCGATCAAGAGAAAATCGGCTGGTAGAAGAGTAAAAAGCCCCTTGGCCCCTAACAGTCTGTTACTGAGAAGCAACCTTAGCAGGAACCACAGTAGAAGCTGGCAAGGCCGCTTAAATAGGACAAACTAAATAGGCCTGCTGATAGAGGCCCTTAGTGTAAGACCCACTGAAATTATCAACATTGTGGGAATTCTTGGCTAACATCTTAGCCTAACCTATTTTTGTTACACTCTCCAACTTCTTCACATAGTCAGATAATTCATTGAACACCTTTTGCTATAGAATTCATATACACAGACAAAACCTAAAGATCATAATTCAAACCCTTAACAAAGAGGTGAATCCTTTCCTTCTCAGTAGTCAACAGCTGAGTAACATATAAAGACAAGGCATGGAACTTATCCTCATAGGCTGCAACTAATATATCACTCTGCTCCAAAGCTAAGAATTCAACCTCCTTACAATCCCAGAGAACACGAGGCATATGCTTCTCTAAGAACAGAGCATAAAACTACTCTCACTCCAATGGTAGCAAAACCAATACTGTTGGTTAGCATTCTTTCCAATCAAAAAGTCACAAAATCAACTCCATGTTGCTTCATAATACCCATCTTATATAACCTCTCATAATAGATGATGAACTTTAAAGCATCCTCAGATCAGTACCTTGGAATATAGGTGGTTTTATTTTCAAAAACTTTGTAAACAGTTCATGTTTTGTACCAGTTTTCATAAACCCAAAATGAAACTAGGAAAAACACTGGTCTCTGAAGTTTCATCCATTCTAGGAGCCATAGCAACGGTAGGGTGAACAACTAGAGCCTAGAAAGTCGGTGTTGTGGTGTGGCTCCAGTCTCTGCCAACCCATTCAGAAAATCTAACACTTGATGAATAAACTTTGTGGTCATAGGTGTAGTCCTACAGCCTCTGGTTGAGCCATCACCTCTGGATCTACTTTCTGCTACTCTACTGCTCTTTTTCCTTAACATGATTCTGAAGTGGGTGAGGTGAGGGGTTGCTGGTCAGGTTTTGTTGGAAGTAGTATTCATCATCTGCAAACAAAAGAATAAAGAAGATTATATACAAATATGAATTGTCAAATACTAATTGGAATAAAGTTATAGCATAAAAGAAGCAATGGCAGATTTTCTAAAGCCCTATATCCTTCCAAAGAAAAGAACAAAAATCCCTGCACCATTTTGAAAGACTCTATATGACTCATTTTGGTACGGCGAGAACGACGAACCTGGGCTCTAATACTAACTTTGTGATGATCCAATCCTGTGAGTACACCCATACTAACCTTATTGGAGAACCATCCATCGCAAAATATCTTTCCAAAGTCAACACTTAAAGAGATAATAAAACTAATCCATAAGTAGAATTATCCAATCCCAAATCAAAACATAAGTACAGCAAAATGTAGAACATTGTACTTAACCAAACCTCTCCTAGTAATTGAAATTCGTTTGTACCAAAACTACCAAATATTATCAAGAAAGGAATGCAACTCTAAAAAGTGAAAAGTAAACATAAGTTCAGAAATAAAGAACTATGTTATAGAGGAGAGATTCGTTAGTATTCCAAAACATATTGCTTACCCAGAAATCTAGAATCAGCCGTTGAAATCACAAGTGAGGTCTTGTAGGAGCTGCTGAAATATGTGTTATACTTACAAAAGTAAGAGCAGGTGTAGTATCAACACATAAGAAAACAACAGTGCACTAGTAGGGTCATTTGGCCAACCCAAGATGCGAATATGAACAGTTAACTAAAACACAATATAACAAGTTAATCCACGCTAAAAAAAATTCACTTAGCAACAAACGACAATTTCACAATTCAGAAATTAAACTAATAAGTTGGGGTGTACATCAGTCGGTTTGGTTCGGTTTTTTATATTATCGGTTCAGTTTATCGGTTTTTGATTTTTAAATATGCTAAACCAATAACCAAATCAATAAGATACTTTTTATCGATTTTTGGTTTATCGGTTTTTAGTCCTTAGCGGTTCAGTTTTTGGTTTAACCAATAAGAAAATACTCATAAAATAGAAATAGTAGTAACTAACATAAAAAAAAAAAAACGAATCTTAGTTGCAACCAAAAATCCTACATGATGTGTTTTAATTTATAAGAATCTTCAAGTTTGAACTAAATATTGTTAGGAGAAATTAAGAGTTTGTATAATTGAAATAATAGGTTTGTTAATTTGTAGAAATTAAAGAGAAATTAAGAGAAACATATATATATATATATATATATATATATATATATATATATATGTATATATATTCTTATTGGGTTATCGATTTATCCAATAAGAAAAAATCGAACCGAACCAATAACCCAATAATTTTTTTTATAAAATCATTAAAAATCGTTAACCCAATAACAATAAACCAATAACATTTTTATCGGTCGGTTCGATTTTTGCACACCCCTACTAACAAGTCAACAAATTATCACCAAGTCAAGTTCAGCCAAGCCAGGTCAAGATAAGTCAAGAAATTAAACAATTATCACTAGTATGAATATATTCTCCGATTCACTCATGGAACCATCAAACTCACCTGACCCTAGTACATACACACTATGGGTAATATATCCACCCCTCTAGCCATGACTTATCGGGGACAATTTCTACCCATGTACTAAAATTCAGACACCAATTTCTGTCAACCTTATTCAACCAATAATCCGTGGGAACATTTCAAATACCGAAATATTCCATATGAGGTAGGTCAAAAATCATACAACAGCATAAAAATCCTTTGCATTGACCACATCAAACAACATGCACTAACAAGCCATACTACAAAGTAGTGAACATACACATATATCACAAATTGGATTAAACTACAATACCATCACCTATATCGAACAAGCTTGCACAACTCCTCTAAGTCGGAGCTTTGCCCTTCTGTGCAATTTTCACTTGCTCCTGATCCAGAACATGCATACAAACGCACAATTAATGAAATGCACTACCATGTTAGGAATTATAATTCTCACCCAACCCCTAAGGTCAAGTTCATGATCATTCTTTCCCCGTTCTAGGGCTTTCCTATCGTAATTCACCTAAAACTATCAATTCAAGAATTAATTAGACAATTAACGAAATACAAGGATAAATTAATTGTCAATAACCAAAAATCATTAATTTATTACATAATTTCCTCTCTTGCACCCAGAAATAACTAAAATCCATCCTAAAATCCTCCTCGAACTCTGTAAGTTAACAATGCTAAAGCTTAATTATCATCTACAAGTTAACAAGGATGAAATTCTCAGCTCATTTGTCTCAAAATGAGCTTTAGAAAGTAAACTATTTTGGAGAAAACTTTAATTAAACTGCGACTTTCACTGCTATAGCGAGCGCTAACCAAGTTTGATCATCGCTATAGCGTTAAATTTCTCCACTATAGCAATGGTCGCTATAGCAGCGTCGATAGGACAAAATATCCAGTTTCATCCAAAAATTCTATTTTTTGCAATACACCTTAAATCAAGGACATTTCAAATGATGCCCTTTGCGCTAAGATTAATTTTGGAGTTCTACTCACCCAAATTTAATTTCGTAAATTTTTATGAGCTCCTTATCGTCTTAGCTAACTAGAATCAAATCAAACACCACTAAAATTGCCTAAATAATTCCCGTATTTTCCTAAACCACACTTCTCTCTAAATTTGCTTGAAACTAGCCTAGCCTAAAATTTAGAGCTTCAAAATCAGGAAGAACTTTTACTTGGGACTTTCAACGGGAGGTTTATACATAATGACAAAAATGGTCATTATAAGTGATAATAATGTTTATGAGATCATTTGAAAAGGTTTGGTGAAAGTTTTATTTGAGTTTGATAAGGTGTAACAAAATTAATGTGTTTGTGATTATTGAAAATTATAATCATGATTTACCTGCTCTTAAAGTTTACAAGTTATGGAAACATGTATAGTTAGTTACTGAATGTGATAATTTTTTTGTCATTACTGTGTCGTCTGATGTTGCTGAATTTAGTTCGTGTTACTCGTAGGATTCAAAATATTAATTAAGTTATTAATGTAATTTTTACCGTTACTTGATAATTCATGTACAAACAGTATTTCAGGGATCTTTTTAGTGATATTATAGTGCATTTGGGTTTTGTTGCCAAGTGCTACTGCATAAATTTTATTTTTGTATAGTATCTCTATTTGGATACTAACTTCTGAATTTAGTACTGAAAATGTGTTTCGACCATAGTATATAGCTATTAAAATATTTAAAAGTCCAGAGGCCTTTCTGTTGCTCCTATTTATACTTAGCTGTCGTTTGGTAGAGTGTATTGAAAAAGTTAATACATGCATTAGTTTAGTATATTATTAGTACCTTGTTTAGTACATTTTTTACCCTATTAGTTATACACTTTATAGTGTATTGAACTATGTGTTACCAATACCATCATTTTCCTATGTATTAGTAATACAAAGAGTTTCAACACATGCCTTAACTTGATAATGACAACCTTGCCCCTCAAATTCAATATTTCTTAAGTTCTTTTGCTTGTGGATTTCTAATAGATAAATTGATATGCAAAATAATGAGAAAAAAATTGAATATTAAATTCTTATATATTAAAAATAAAAACACTGGAGTATTGATTTACTTGGAAAAAAAATTGTGTTTTAGAATTAAACACATAAAAGGATTTACTTTGAAAACAGTGTTTTAAATTTATTTTAAAAAAGAAGAAGAAGAAGAAGATAGGATTAACCTTGAAAAAATTGTGCATTTTACAATTTAAAATGGAAA
>NC_061117.1:163229865-163232649 GCF_002878395.1 Capsicum annuum
GTTGAATGAAAAATACTGAAAGAATTAAAACTTTCATTTTGTTTTACAAAATTAAAGAGTGTAGAGGGTATTTTTGTAAACAGATACTTTTCTATAAAAGCTATACAAAAAATACTATTTTTAATACATCAACTCAAACAATTTATAAGAAATAATGTCAACATAACTAATGCAAGCATAACTAATACCAGCATTAGTAATGCAAGCATTATTGATAAACCATATTTTATATTATTCTTATACGCCCTACCAAACGACCCCTTTGTGTTTTCAATTTTGGTGAGAGTATATATCAAAGTGGCAACCATATGAATTGCGTAATAGTTATCCCCTATTTTGAAATATTGAAAGTGTAGGGGTGGCTTGTTAAGGCTGTGTTATATGATATTGTAAAATAGTTTAATTTTTTAAAATTGTATGTTATTGTAATGTTGCATATATAGAGAGAGAGATCCATGATAATTAATAATGATGCGATTGAATGCAACGTTTATCGGGGAAAAAATTGTTGAGTCTGTTAAAGAAAATTTTATACTTTAATGATGATAATACTTTTTCATTCGGTGTTCGTTGCCTGCATTGGAGCTCCGACTAATTCGAATCGCGCATTACAGGGCTCATTAAGGTGACAGCACTCCCAACAGAGTGATGATAATATTGGTAATGAATATAGTGGATTTTTCATTGTACTAGTGATGTTAATTAAATCTTCAATTTAAATGAGACAAAGTCCATGAGTTATTATGATTACATCCTTGGTGGGTGTTAAAAAATAAAAGTTAGTCAAACGTAATTTATTATTTTAGAGTTGGTTATTGATGATGCTAAGTGGTTAAGAGATCTCTTATTGAGCATTTGGGTTGAAATTAAACTCATGTGTCTATATATATTTGTGGTTGTCAAGCAACATCAGTTGTTGAAATATAAATTTTCTTTGGTAAAATTAGATACATGTGTTTGAGACATAATGTGATAAAGCAACTGTTGTGAGAGAAAATTATTTATGTAAATAAACTATGTGTAATCAGTGGTGAATTTGATCAATTCACAAACTAAAAAGGCATCGAAGGGATTGGAATTTTGTAGTCAATTTGAGAGCTACAATGATGGTAACACAATGTATGTGATTGAAAATCTCATGAATTAGATTCATATGGGTAATAACAAGTCATTAGTTGATCATGTAAGCACTATCAAATCATGTCCCTCCTATGATGTGTGAATATAGTGTAGTGCTGCAAGACAAAATGAGGACTGAGTTAAAACTCTTAATCCAATTCATATTCCTTATAGGTGGTGTATTGTTCTGCAGAATACACTAAATGATTGGATCTATACGAGTGTGGAGTGGTGCCGCTATTATGAAATTGTGATATCTTTTTAGAGCACTCATGCATACCAAGACATGCACATGGCATCTTAGCGCAAAACCGCAATAACGATAAAGATTGTGCAAGTATGATGTGATAGATTAACACTTCGTTTGGATGTTGGCTTGCCATGATTTCATAATGTACGGTATTGTATGGTATGATATATTACAGTACGGTATAGCACAATACAATATTTGGATAAACTGTATTGTTCACTGTTGTTTAATGAGAGTTTTATTGTTTGATTTGATAGTATGGTATTGTATTGTAACGGGTAAGTTTACTAAAATGTCCTTAATTATTATAAATGTTAAATTTATTAAAAGTTATTAATAAAATAATTTTGTCCTATTAATTTGTCAAAAGTTATGTCATGTAAATATATTAAGTTGTTATATTCATGTAAATTCTAACAAAGTCAATAAGATAATTGATCAAATAAATATAACCAAATTTATTTTTTATAAGAACAAATTTCATTTCTTTTTGGTATTTTGAAACGTGACATCAATGACAAGTAGAAAGTTTGAATGCATCTTTTGTGTATGTTATGGGTATGTTCGATATGAAATCCAAAAAAAATTATTTTTCAAGAAAATAAATTATTTCTTACTTATTTTCTTGTGTTCGTAACACAAATAGAAAATTATTTCTAAAAGCATTCTTATATATTTAACACAAAATAACAAAAATAAATATGATAAAAGGGGGAGGCTAAGAAAAAAATTAAACATTTTTTTAAAAAATATTTAGAGGTGGGGGTAGTGGAGTAGGGGGTGGTGATAAGGGGTAGGGGTAAGGGTGGGGGTAAGAAAAAAAGATCTAAATTTTTTTTAAAAATATTAATTTTAAGGAAAAAAATTGTGTGTGTGTGTAGGGGCGGCTAATAGGGGGTGGGGTGGTGTAAGAAAATTTTATCGAAAGTTTTAAAAAATAAATTTTAAAAATAGAAAAGAAATTGGTGGGGGATGGGGGTTAGTAGGTGGTGGGTGGTGGGTTGGGGTGAGGGTTAAGTAAGAACAAGTTTTTAAAATATTTTTAAAAAATAAATTTTAAAAAAAATTGTGGTGGAGGTGAGTCAAGGTAGGGGGCGAGGGCGAGGCTGGTGGTAGGGGTGTGCATCGGTCGGTTCGGTTTGGTTCGATTTATCGATTTTTGATTTTTAAATATGCTAAACTAATAACCAAACCAATAAGATTTTTTTATCGGTTTTCAGTTTATCGATTTTTAGTCCTTAACGGTTCAATTTTCGGTTTAACCGATAAGAAAATACTCATAAAATAGAAATAGTAGTAACTAACATGAAAAAAATCGAATCTTAATTGTAAACAAAAATCCTATATAATGTGTTTTAATTTACAAGAATCTTCAAGTTTGAACTAAATGTTGTTAGGAGAAATTAAGAGTTTAT
>NC_061117.1:163232749-163311807 GCF_002878395.1 Capsicum annuum
GTTGTTAGGAGAAATTAAGAGTTTGTATAATTGAAATAATAGGTTTGTTAATTTGTAGAGATTAAAGAGAAACTAAGAGAAATATATATATATATATATATATATATATATATATATATATATTCTTATTGGGTTATCGGTTTACCCAATAACCCAATAAATATTTTTTATAAAACCATTAAAAAACCGTTAACCCAATAACAATAAACCAATACCATTTTTATTGGTTAGGTTTTTGCACACCCCTAGCTGGTGGGGTGGAGTTGGGGTAGGAGGTGGAGTTAAATAATATAAGGTTAAGAGTAAAATAAGATTACATAATATTAAATAAAAGAATAATTGGAAAAAAAAAAAGAATAAGCAAATCATGGGATACCACCAAATCGGTGGTTACATAAAATGAGGGATTTCATGGTTACCAAATCATGAAATTAAATCATACCATACCTTATATTTTAAAAAACAATGAAAACAAGCATGGTTCTCTTAATAACTATATTATACTATACCATGGAAAACCACCATCCAAACAGAGGGTAAGACTCTACGCTTATAAACGAATTCTTGGTTTATAAAAGTTCTAAACTTCACCAATGATTCTGTAAGTCTATATCTTGTTTAATCTAGGTTTGGTTCATAGTTTACGGACACTAAATTCGATGCATTGTACTTATACGTGAAAACCCAGCAAAACTCTTATTTTGTGTGTCATATTTCTTAATATTATTTTTGAGATATGTAGGGAATTATTAGAAAAAAATTAATTATCTAAAAAATAAATTTATAATATATTTCTAATCTTTTACTGTCTTTTTTTTTTGTTTAAACCACCCGATGTTCGATATCCGCTTTTTTTTAGGAGTTCGACTATATCCGAATTCACCCCGCGTCGGGCCTCATTTGGAGGGGAGAGCTCCCAACAGAGTGTTTGTCCATACCCAGGGTCGAGCCCTCAACCTCTGGGTAGATTGGGACAGCCCCTTTCCGCTGCGCCACCACGCTGTTGGTAATCTTTTACTATCATTATCAATTGATATCAATAAATCTATACTATGTTAATACATTTAAATATTACCATATATGTCAATAGTAACATATTATTTACTCATTCGTCATTAGCCATTAATGAGGCTATTATTACTCAATGGCTATTATTACTCATTATGATGTTTGCTTAATTTTCATTTATATCATGTTATTTGTGGGCTATTACAGCTTGCCAACTGAAGAAGAAAAACGTTGCCCTTACATTGATATATAACTATATATTTCATCTTTCTTGAGGGGAAAGAGATAGAGGATGATATAGTTTTGGTGAGAGCGAAATTATGAGAAAAACTTCTTTTGTATGATATTCAGTGTTGGATTTTCTTCTTAAAAGAAATTTTTGTTACATTCTGACTCCTAATCTAATATTGAAAAAACTTATTGAATTATGGGGATACATCTAGGAGTGTGCAAAAATCGAACCGACCAATAAATCGAATCGATAAAAATGTTATTGGGTTATCGGTATTGGGTTATTGGGTTAATGATTTTTTATTGGTTTTATAAAAAAAATTATTAGGTAAACGATTCGATTTCGATTTTAGCTTATTGGGTTATCGGTTTAACCGATAACCCAATAAGGATACACTAAGTTATTTTTTTTACCCCTATTTATGTTATATATATATATATAAAACTTTGTATGGAGTCTAATACTTCTAACCATGTTTGGAAAATTCCGTTAGTTTTTCCATGAATGACTACATAGTATTTAAAACGAGGCCTACTTTTTTCTGCCATGTAATGGCATAAAGAATTCATAGATGCCATAAAATGATTACGGTTTTGTCTATTATAAGAGATCCAGAGGTTATCTACTAAACACCTTTGAGGTCTATCTAAAACGTAATCTGGTCTTACTCTAAAAGATATGTTGCTCTCAGGGTATGCAATTAAATTAAATAGTCCGAAATGAATTCTTTCCATTGTCTCTAGAGATTCTAGTGGTCTAAAATTTAAGTTACCTAACATTGTCTGTTGGTAAGATTCTGAAGACGAAGCTACACCTTTGCCTTTGTCTGTAGGAGGCTGTCCTGTTGGTCTCACGCTGAAAACAAATGAGTAAAATTAAACTTATTTATTTATTCCCAATTGTAGTCTACTTAACTGGTCAGCTAATTCATTTTCTTTTCCTTTTATATGTTCGAATACTATATTCTTATAAACAGATATGGTATCTGTAAAATTTAACCATCTTCTTCTACTACTAGTTTTGTCATTTATTTTTTGATGAAATTTAACTATAGCTTCACAATCTGTTCTAACTAAAATTTCTTCTTTATTTAGTATATATAGTTTGAAAGCATTTAAACCATATATGATAGCTAGTACTTCTAAGTCTATAGCGCTCATATTTCCTTTTTCTTTATATGCCCCACTCTGGTATCCACATATTTGTTCTTCATTTTTATTACTGTATTTATTAGGTCTTGCCTTTAAGATAGCTCCCCATCCTAAGTCACTTCCATCTATTTAAATAATTAAATAGTCTGATTCTAATGGAATTTTTAGGTCTGGAATATTTTTGATTTTTTCTTTTATTTTATGGACTAATTTAACATCTTCTATATTAAAATTTTTCTGTCCTTTACTACCTGTTTTTGCATATAATGGTCCTACTATTTTTCCTAAATCTTGAATAAAATTTCGTGCATAATTTACTAATCCCAAGAATTTTTGTAAATCTTTTGTTGTTTCTAATTTATCTGGCATTTCTAGTACCTTCTTTGCTATGTGTGGTTGTGGTTTTACTTTTCCATTTCCCAGAGTTATTCCTAGGAAATTAATATAAGTTTTGCATAACTCCATCTTTTTTTTACTTATTATTATGCCATGTTTAACAAATAGTCTAAAGATTATTTGTAAGTGTCCTAAATGCTCTCGCATATTTTGACTAAATACTAAAATATCATCTACATATACTAATATAAAATGTTTATATTCTCCAAATATGTTATCCATTTTTCGTTGAAAAATGGGCGGAGCCGTCTTTAATCCAAACGGCATAACTAACCATTCAAAATGTCCGCTTGGACATATGAATGCTGTCCATTCTATACTATCTGGGTGCATTTTGACTTGCCAGTAGCCTGACTTACAGTCAAATTTACTATAAACCTTTTTATTTTGAATTCTATTAATTAACTCACTTTTATATGGTAGTTTGTAAGCATCTGTTCTGGTGTTATCATTTAATCTTTTGTAATTAATTACCATACGAGCTTTACCCCTTACTTGTTCACTATGATTTCTTACCATAAAAGCCGCTGATCTATGTTTAGAGATGGATCTTCTTATTACTCCTAATTGTAAGAGTTCCTTTATCTGTATATCAAATTCTTTAGTATCTTCATTATTCGCTTCTATAGGTGTTGTTTTTATCGTATATTCTTAGTTAATTATATCTAATTTACACATTATTTCATTGGCTTTCCAATGGGCTAATGGTCTTTCTCCTATTATCTCCATTTTGTCTAATATAGATATTATATTTTCTAAATCTTTTGGACTGTTTATTATTCCTATTTTATCTATTCCCTTTCTAAAATTATAAAACTGAATTTCTATACTTATTAGGGTATATTCCTTTTCTATATTAGTTAAGCATTCTTGTCCCTCTGCATTAAGCAGAGTATAGTTTCTAACTTCTTCCAGATTTTCTTTTAGCAGGTTGCTGCATTGATTATTTTGGCAATCGTCGCAACATGGCTCTGAAAGCGATTTCTTTTTACTTGTATTTAGTTTTCTAAATACTGTAGGAAATGTTACTGTTTGTACTGGTGTATAAGTTAAATTTCTAAAGAGCATTATTCCATCTCTTGTTAAGAGACATCCTTCTTTATTCTGTATACAAAATCTTAGTCCGATAACAAAGTCTGATCCTATATTTAAATCTCTTGCTAATATTTTATTAACATTGTAAACTGGGTTATAGAATTTATTGCATGTATTTAAAAAACTTATTTGTGCTTTTTCTATGTAATAATTATAGATATTTTGTGATCCATCCATTTGAGTGGCCATTATAGGTCTGTCAAGAATTTTTAATAAGTGTTCTGGTACTATTTCTTTATTGATTAAACAGCTAGTACATCCTGGATCTATTAATGCTAGAGTTTCTATTTCTACGTCTTTTATTTTAATTTTTACTAACACTTTTATGGTAGAAAATTCTTTATCTTCGTTGCATATTAGACCAGTGCTATTATCTTCTAAATTCATAAGTTCTGCTTCTAATTTTTCTAAATGTACCGCTTCTTGTGTATCCGTCTCTTCTATGATGACTTTTGTTTTTCCTTTTTCTAGAATAGTTGATCTTTGTTCTAGATCATTTAATCGGGTTTCTAAAGTAGACACCCTTAGGTTTAGGATTTGATTGTTTGTATATTTTTGTCCGTTATTTATTTCTGACTCTACTTTGATTTTTAGAGTATTTTCTATACAATTTATACATGCTTCTAAGTAACATTTTTTACATTTAGCTCTATTGTCTTTACTTGGATACCAATTACAGATACGACATCTATTACTATCTAGACCTTTGTTTCTTTGGAATTCATGTATACATTCTTGATTAATATTCATTAAATTATTAATTATTAGGTTGTTTAAGTCTAAATCCTCTATTTCTTGCCCTAACTCATTAACTAAGTTATCCTCGTCTGATTCGAAAGAATCAGATTTTGGATTATCTTTATCATTTATGTCAATGCTTATTATTGAGTATATACTTTCTGTATCTGACATGTATTCGTCTACATTTAATAAAGTCTCTTGGAAATCTTCTATTAGTTGAGAGTTTCTAGTTCTATTATTATTTCTCTTAGGACATACGTTGGCTAGATGGTCTATGCTACCACATGTATAACATTCTAATTTATTTTTATAATTTCCATCACTTCTATATTTTCTAACATGTCTATCTCTATTTAACCAAGGTTTTTTAGCCTTTGACTTTCTTAAGAAGTATTGTTTTCTACTATATGGTTTCTGATTATTTCTTTTCTTATATTTTTATGTTGTTTTTTATCGTAATTCTGGGTTGTGTATATAACAGATTTACAGAAATTCATTTCATTTCTTTTTAATTGTTTTTGTATTTGTATGTTTGTACATTTTTCTGTTAATATATCCATTATATGTTGTGTTCTATGTCCTATTGTCCATTTTAAATTTGGGTTAGCAACTACCCCATCTCTCTTATACCATCTATCTTCTATTTCTCTTCCTAAGGCTCCAGGTAATTTATTGAACAATTTTTTGCCTAATTCTTCATTAAAAGTATTTCCGCTGACAGTACAATAATAGAAATAGTCTTGTAGGAATTTCTTTATATATACCCAATGCGAAATACTTAATTGTTCTAGTTTGATTAACGCTTCCTTTTGTAGTGCTAATAATCCACTATTTGGATCTTTCCCCATTACTAACATATGCATTTTATTTGTAAAATTATAGGGATTTGGTCCCATACTTAATAGAACCTGGAAATCATATAGGCAATTTGTCTTAAAACTTTTCCATGTAGCTTTTGCAGATTCTCCTAAAAAAGTTTCTAAATATTTATACATTGTTTCTGTATCTGTTTCCGTATAATGTCTTAAGTAATCTGCAGCCACTATTCCTTTCCATAAGTCTATCATTATATCCCACATTTGGGGATCATGTGCTGCTATATTTAGAATTTTACCTTTACTGCCTCCTTCTTGTAGTTTAATTGGTTCTTCTATTGGCATTCTTTTTCCTGCTGGTTTTATATGATCTCCCCTAAGTTCTGTATTTGGGTTTATCCTAATTGCTGGTCTTCTAGGTACATTACCCGTACTATAATCTATTGGTTGGGGATTAGGGTTTGTTTGTTGGAATAGGCTAGCACTTGAGGAGCTAGTTGGTTCTAATTCTGCCAGTTCTTTATAACTTATGGTAGAACTTAGTATAGAGAGTGTGTCTTCATTTTTTCTTTCAAAGACTGATTTGTCATTTCTATATCCTAAATTATCATTTCTCTCTAAGCAGTTTTTAAAATGTTCTACACATTCTTCGATTTTCATGTCGTCTTTTTGACAGCCTTTACATTTAAAAGTTATATATTTATATTCTTCCGCTAAACTTTCAGCCTTTTCTATGGCCATGTCTACTTCATATCCTTCTTGTAGGACTTCTATATTCATAAACTCGCTTTCTGTTTCGATGTTACTCTCTGTTTCATCATCATCTAAATTTCTTTTAGTTGTGTAATTGTAATCTGTAAACCTTACCGAAGTTTCTCCCTTACTTGTAGTATATAATAGATGAGAGTCTGGTGTAAAAATTTTTGGTTTAGTAAATTTGTTTAAATTCCATTCTAAACCTGCATATATCTCGGGATCTATTTTTATTGGTTTTATTAAACTTATGCCTTTATTTCCCATTATTTCAACTACATCATTTACTTTTAGTTTAAATTTTGTATTACTACTTAAAGTTAATTTTCCAATAAAATCTATGCACATTAATAAATTATTTCCACTATTCATTTCTTCGTATCCTTTAGTTTGAATTCCTATTTTAATATTTTTTCCAAATTCTTTTAAGTTCATTAGGAAGTCTGGACTTATATAGAATATTCCTCCATTATTAGTCATATCTACTTCAGTTAATCCTATTATTGATTTCTTAATGTCTGACCATCGATCATCATATATTGTTATTAATACTTTGGATCCTAGATTTTTTCTAGTTAGACCTTTTATTCCTATAACTATTAAACCCATATGCATTAATACCATTCTATTTTTTAGATGTCTTAAGGAATTAGCATTTACTAAATCTAGTATTTTAAAGTCCTCTCCTATAGCAGATATTTGTTCTTCTCTATAATGTCTATATAACTGATTATCTGTAGAAAAATATCCGGTGTTATATAGCGTTTTAGGATTTAATAATTTTAATTGATGTTGTTGAAAAATTTGTAAGTCTTTGTCTACATCTATTATTTCGTTAAGTTCTTGGTTCTGCTCTATATTAGGTTGTCTTCTGCATATTCTAGATAATATATTATTATTTCCTATTCTATTTTCTGAAAAACTTATTCTTCATCTTTCTTCTCCTTGTCTTTCATTATTTTCGATGACTCTCCGTCTATTTGACAGAAAGTCCATTTTTGTGGTTTTCTTATTATATTTTTTCGTTCTTGTTTAGGAGTTAATTCGATTCGTTTTAATTGATTAATAAGTTCATCTATTTCGAGGTTATTTTTTGGTTGGACTTCTTTATTTTTTAAGATGTCTATTTTCTTATGTAATTCGGGTAATTCTGGTTCTTTCTGGAGGGGTTTTTGAGTTTCTTTGCCTTTAATTAATAATTCTATTATGGTATTATTTTGTTTTAGTAGAATTTTATCTGTTTGACTTGAAGGTATATGCCTGGATAATCCTTCCGGTTCACTATGATAATTTCGTGATTTTTCTAGTGCTTTATTGTAGTTTATATCTTCTTCACTCATGAAAGAGATATTTCTTCTAATCTTTTTGTTATTTCTTGCAAGTCTTTGATCTCTGTTGTTATATTTTCTACTTGTTCTACAAGCTTAGATATTAGTTGGGTTGTTTTTACTTCCAATTCTTTAGGTTTTTCTATTATGGTTGCTATTAGTTTTTCAATTTCTAATTTTGTCGGTATTTTTTCTAAATTAAACTTGTGGTTTAAATACTGGATCTTTCTGTCTATTTCTACTTCTTGTGACTTGAGATAATCTAAATTTTGTTCTATCTTATCTAGTGTCTTTTTATATTTATTCTGAGTAACTTCTATTTGGTCTAGAGTTCTTATTATACTGTTATCTTTTTCCTGAGTTTTCTCGCTTGTATTTATCAAAAAATCTATTATTGTGTTGTATTGTTTATCATCCGAGTGTAAAATGTGTTCTCCCTGGTTGAAATTACACCTTATGGTGGAGTTGTTTTTTAATATTCTATATTTCTTTTCTGGTTGAAATCTAAGATCTAGGTAATCGAGGTGTTTTAACGAAGCTATCTTGTTATCCTAAGTGGTTTAAGTTAAGGTATTTTTTGCTTAGCTTAGTTTGATATTTCAATCTACTATTTGTATAGGTTATATACAATTCTACTTCTTGTATATTTTCTATCAACCTAGATTTTTCGTTAATTAATGCTTTTTTATAATAGTTGGATGTTATGGTAATTATTTCGTCCGTTTCTTTAAAATTTAAAATATTTAGTTCTAGATTTCTTATTTCTTTATTTAACAACTCTAATCTTTCTACAAATTGTTTCCTAATTTTTACAAGTTGATGTTTATATATAAATTCTCTATAATATTGATGTTGTATTTCCCTTATACACTCAATATATTTTATTGGCATTTATTATCCTAATTGATAAGCTTTTCTCTTAATACGTTCTTTAAGCCACTTTATTCCTGAAGTATTATTTTCTAAGTCTCTCTCACAACCTTGTATTTCCCAATTTACAGCGCTTAATAAGTCGCTATAAACTCTATGTACTCTATTTACTTTTAGTAGCCTTTTTCGACTTTCTTCTAAATTATGTTTTCTAGTTATTATGTTCTTTCTTTTTCTGATTTCTCTATATAAATAGAAATAACTACACCTTATATCTTGGAATGATCTATGTCTTTTTATATAAAGTTTATAAACTTTTGCGAGTTAGTAGGTAATGTTCCCAAAACCTTCTCGCTCTGATACCAAAACAGTTATATTTCAATAGAAACAGATATTTCAATAAAATAGAAAACAGTAGTTAAACAGTTTTAATAAAAACAGTAAAACAGTGGTATATTTCAATTTTTCAGTGAAATAATGATCGATTTTTTAGTATATCAGTTTGTAAAACCTACTCAGTACTCCCTCTTTCCTACTGTTTCTCCATGTCTATTATTCTTATCGTTTATATTTTCCCCAGAGTGTTTTTTTTTTTTTTACTTTACCCTGTTCATCTCTTCCTCTTAATCTATGTTCTTAACATCGTTCTTCTTTAACCACACCCCAGAAAGTTTTGGTCTGGCAGCTAACACTCGTCCTTTGTCTATTTTGCAGACCTATTGGACTATCAAGGCCAGAATTCCTAGGAATTTACAGGTTAATCCATCGTTGGTATTAAGAAATTAAGAGGCTAACCATATACTAAGGGTAAGAATTTTATAGATAATTTAATTTACATGATTTACAAAAACTATGTAAAATAACTTTAAACATAGATATATGAACATGAGTATAAATATTTTTGTGGGAAAAATATGTAAATAAGAACTTACATGAAGTAACTAGGAGAGAGGTTTCCCTTTCGGGAGCCCCCTAAAGATCGAATAGAAAACTTGGAGCTTTTATTTAAATCACAATGATACAAATTTTATACAAGAAAGACCGGCTTGGATAAGTGTTTCGGGAGGAAAGGTTTAAACATTTCAAGTAGGTTTGAAAGTTGGTTGATTTCACTCTACCTTCTTTCGATCGAATGTGCGCCTTTTATAGGCGAGATGTACATAAAGGAGTGGTTCTAAAAACTACTACGTGGCCTCAACACAATTGGTTGACACTTTTTGATAAGAGATAAGAAAGAAAACTTTAATAATGCAAGTCAGGTACGCTTTGGGCCCCATCGTCACATGCGTTATTAATTTTCTTTCAAACTTATTTGGACGCGTGCTTCAACAGTTTTTCTTTCTTTTGGAAAGTAGTGATAAAGGAAGCACTCTGACTCTGACTATTACAAGACATAAAGTAGGAGGTGTATAGAGAAAATTGACTTAGAACAGTAGTTTTCTCTCTCGATGACTGAACGAACTAATGAGAACATCGCCCTATCGGAACCCCCCGACAAAGGGATAATCCAAATGGCAATCGATGAACCAAAAGGGGCTTCTTACAGAAAAATCGTCAGGAACAACATTCAAGGGGATACAAATTACCTCACCTACCGTCCAGAAGATACGACTGCAAAGGAACAGTCAACAACACAAAGATGTTATCCACCTAACGGAGGGGGATAAAGAGAGAATCTACTGTCCATGGAGATTCTCCGTTATCATAAAAGCGGTAGGCAAAAGGTTCAACCACCACTACCTAAGGACCAAGCTCGCCGAACTATGAAAGATCCAGGAGGTTTTTCACCGGATAGATCTTGGTCATGATTTCTTCACAGCAAAATTCAATCGAAAAGAGCTACAAAAAAAATGTGCTCAACCAAGGCCCATGGTTTGTGGCCGGAGCCTACCTATCTATCCGCAATTGGGTCCCAAATTTCATACCTAGTGAATCAAAGATCCCAACTACTGCAATCTGGGTCAGGTTGATGGAGATACCAGCGAAATTCTAAGATAAGAACATACTAGAAATGGTGGGAAGGAAAATTGGGCAATTAGTAAAAATAGACACTTGTACATCAACGACACTCCGTGGTCGCTACGCTCAAATTTACGTCCAGATCCTGATGGACACCCGAGTTAAAAACTCAGTCACCATTGGAAACCACCATAAAATGCTGCACTATGAGGGAGATGGATTCTTATGCAACACATGAGGGAAACTAGGCCATACAAAAGTGAATTGCCTACAAGCAATTTCGACCACAACACAACAAGACAAGGATAACCCCCAGGTTGAGGATCCAATCCAAGAACCAACAAACCACTGGACTACGGTCACTTTTAAAAAGGCAAGGAAAAAAGCTCCAATTAGGGAAGCAACGCATGCAACCACAAATGGGATCGATCCAGGTAAGTTCTCTAAACTATCACGTGACGCCGCCGGGAAAGGGAAAGTTATAGATTACGGAACCCTACCCCAAGGCAGCACTAAGGAACTCACCCGAACCCGAGGCCCAACCTTCAACAGGCCCAGGGAAATGGTTAATGGGCTAAGTCAAACCAGCACCAATAGACCAGTAATCCCCAAGACCAATAAGGAAAATATAAATCTCAATAAAAGGGAGTTGGGCTTCCTCAAATGTGACTTTTCCATAAATTCCAACTAGGATTTCAGCGGGCCCCAGAATATAATGGGTAAAGGGCCTGATATTTACATTTCCACTTTGGGAATGAATATACAAAAAGAAATATCTGTCTTGTCAAAGCCTTTGACATCAACTACTCCTCGAAATATGGAACCCCCTGTTGCTTCAATAAGTCTCATCACTAACTCCGACATGACTGAGTTAAGTGAAATTAGCTCTGATAACCTATCCATTATCATCTCTATCCCCTTAACTAAGACTCACACTCCCATGTCTAAATCTCAATCTAACTCAAACCCCTCTAACTCAAAAAATGGTGCTACCTCCTTCTCTAAGACCCCCCAAGCCATCTTTACCTCAATTTCTCAACTACTGCCGCTAAGCCTGGACTGGGAGGGAAGGAAAATCAGAATTCTTATCCAAAATCTCCTATACCTAGCTTAGGTAATAATGGAAGGATTGAACACCGGACTCAATAATTTCAGCCAGAACATATGTTTGACAACCCTTATGAAGCTAAGCAACCAAGCCCAAATGGGTCCCCTGTCTCCAGAGATACTGAATATAGAGATGACCCTGGCAAGTCAATCTTCCCTCTTCTTCCCAACCAAAATCCCAATGATGCTAGAGGGGGCCTCTCTTTTTGTACAAACCTTTAGGCCCCCCCAAGCCTAGGGGGGACTACTATAACTCCCCTGTCTTTGACCATCCCACCACACGAAATGCTAGAAAGAGAGCTGACTCTAGAGGCCTTAAGAGAGAATAACTCAGAAATGGAGAAAATCTTAGCTTCAATGAGGGTGCCAAGAACAGAAGTAGAAACACTAGAAAGGCCAGTGCACCTTCTCTTCGAGGATCTAGTAAGCGAAATGAATATAATCCTTATCCCTCAGGATTTAGAAACCTTCAAATTGGAAATAGTTCCACCATCCCCAAAAATAGGAAACTTCTACAAAACCAAGATGTCTCTCCTGTCAAGGAAGAGAAAATACCCAGAGGAGGAGAATGCAGTGAACCTCTAAGGGAAGGGCAAGGAAATAATGTTGGATCACACAATACCCCACCCATCAACGATGAATTGCATAATATGGAACACTAGGGGAGCTAACAATGCTGATTTTAAAAGACACTGCAAAGCTATGGTTGACCTTCACAAACCCTCAATCCTAGCTCTCTTGGAGACTAGGATGGGAGACTATAACCAACTGGATGACCTCCTAGGATACAATAAAAAAATTCAATACCCTGCTGTTAGGAGCCATAGGGTTCTAGTAATTATATGGAATGATGATAACATCAACATCTCTCATCAGGGTATCCATATCACTATTCAGGTAAGTAGCCCTCCTTCCTCCTAGTTTTTCAGTGCCATTTATGCTAGCAGCTGTCATGTAGAAAGAAAAAACTTATGAGACCAGCTTAGAACTATGGCTGATAACATAAGGGACTTGCCTAATAATGCTTGGCTGGTGGGAGGTGACTTTAATGAAATTCTTAATTCCTCTAAGAAATTTGGGGGAAATGGTATCAACCACTGTAGAGTTAGAATTTTCTGGGACTGCATAAACTATAGTAGACTCATAGACTTAGGCTTTAAGGACAGTAAGTTCACTTGGTCTAACAAAAGGTATAGGAATAAGAAATCCCTTATTTTAGAGAGATTAGACAGATGTCTTGCTATTGACAACTGGATTAGTATCTTTCCCGAAACTTCTGTTACACACCTTCCCAAGACTAACTCTGATTGCTCCCCCATATTGATTAGCCTCACAAAGCATCAGCTGATATCTAGTAAACCTTTTAGGATCGAAACCATTTGGTGCTCTCACCCCACCTTCCCAGGCATGGTTAACAGATGCTTCAATTGTAACACTAACCTTACCCAGGTTATTTCAAACTTTGAAGTCATTATTACATCCTGGAACAGGAGGGTATTTGGGAATCTCTTCCATAGGAAAAGGACCCTCTTAGCTAGATTAGAAGGTATCCAGAAGTCTGATGACTGTCCCTTTATCTCTTTTCTTCACAATCTTGAAATTAAGCTTACTAAAGAATACAGTGATATCCTTGGGAAAGAGCAAGATTTTTGAAAACCTAAATCTAGAATAAGTTGGCTCACTGAGGGGGACAACAACACTGGATTCTTTCACACCTCCATTATCAATAGGGGAGAAATAGAATCAATTTCCTAAAAGATGATCTAGGTAACTGGGTCTATACCCAAAAGGATATCACTACCTGCATCCTGCAATCCTATCAAAGCCTGTTCTCCACAGAACACACCTTCTCCACTTATAAGTGCCAAAGAAATCCTTCTTCCAGGGGTTCTATCAACCTTATGGATTATCAAGGCCTGGAAACTATCCCTAACCATGATGATATCAAGAGAGCAGTGTTCTCTTTTAAGCCCACAAAGGCTCCTGGGCCTGATGGCATACACCCCCTGTTCTACCAAAAGTATTGGGATATCCTAGGAAACTTTGTAGAAAAGTTTTGTGAAAACATCTTCACCACTTGTACTATGGATGAGAAAGTTAACACAACATACCGATGTCTGATTCCCAAATGTAACAATGCCACAAACCTCAGGAATTTCAGACCTATTGGCCTCTGCATCACTCAATACAAAATAATAACTAAAATTATTACCGATAGAATGAAGCATCACCTGAATAACATCATAAGCCCCACCCAATTAAGGTTTCTCACTAACAGAAGAGCCTCTGATAATGCCATTATCGTTCAAGAGTACATCACCTATTTCTCAAAAATGAAGGGGAAAAAATCTAACATGATTCTCAAGATTAATCTTGAAAAGGCTTTCGATAGAATTGAATGGTCCTTTGTAAGACAAGCCCTTCACTTCTTCAATTTTCCCCCAAACCTTATCAAGTTGATCATGTCTTGTATCTCCACCTCCTCTATCTCTATATTCATTAATGGGGGTAAAACTGAATACTTCAAGCCCACAAGAGAAATAAGGTAGGGTGATCCGATTTCACCCTACATCTTCATTACTTGCATAGAGCTCATGTCTAGGAGGATTGACCATGAGGTAGATCTTCTGAACTGGGACCCCATCTCCATCAGCAAAAGAGGCCCTAAAATATCCCACCTCTTTTTTGCTGATGACCTCATCCTCATAGCTAAAGCAGATGAAAAGAATTGGTAGACCATCATCAAGACCCTTAACAACTTCTCCCACCAGTTTGGACAAAGAGTAAACAACTCCAAGTCCAAAGTTATTTTTTCCCTTAATTTCCCCCAAGATAAGAGGCTTTAGCTCTCTAATATTCTACAAATCATGGATAAAGCCGACTTAGGTAAATATATAGGCTTTCCTATTTTTTATAACAAGCCCAGGAATAGAGACTTTCACTTCATTCTTGACTCCCTAAATTTCAAACTGAGGAGGGGGGGGTGGAAAACTAAGTTTCTCAATATGGTTGGGAGAACTACTCTTGCCAAAGCATCTCTTAGCAATATCCCTAATCACATCATGCAATACATCTCCATTCCCAAGAACATTCTCAAGCTCATTAATAGAATCCATATGAACTTCATTTGGGGAACTACCAATGACAAAAAAAGAATGTATATAATCTCTTGGAATACTGTGACTCTCCCAAAAAGAGAATGGGGGTTGGGGATTTAGAAAACTGCTATAAAAATGAGTCTATCCTGATGAGTCTGGCCTGAAGAGTTATGGCCCAACCCACAAACCTTTGGGTTAGAGTTCTGAAAGAGAAATACAACAAAGATGGTATGGTTTGCCAGCCCATTGACTCCAGAACCTGGAGGAACATCTATAAGGGGTGGACCAACTGTAGAAATACTTCTACATGGGCAGTGAAGGATGGGCACAATGTAAATTTCCAAGGGATAGGTGGCTTCCTAACTTCAAACCCCTCAAAAACATCATTCATGGTCTCCTTTAGATCTCTAATGATCAAACCAATTTATCCCAAGTCTGGCAACAGGGCAACTGGAATTTTGATTCCCTATCCATTGACATCCCTCATGACCTTAGACATCACATTAGAAACTCTTTCTATGCTAACAGAAGGATCCCTAGGGACACACCTGTGTGGTCCCAAAATGGAAAAGGTTCCTTCTCTACTAGCACAACTTACCAGCACCTTACTTACAGCTATAAAGACCCTACTATGAAACATGGTAAAGCTTTTAATTAGATCTAGAAACTGCCTATCCCCCCAAGCTTAAATTCTTCCTCTAGCTTTTACACCATGATAGACTCTCCTCTAGCCTCAACCATGGGCAGACCTACATTCAGTTTTAATGTGCTCCGGCACCCAGTAAACTTGATGCAGAATAGGTAAAATTACTTAAATATATATGAAAATAAGTATATATTATATAAAAGCACCCACTAAAATAAAAGTTGTTTTGGTGCATTAGCATTTAGGTTGACCTTAAGATTCTTCGTTGGAAGGGATGCCCGGGTTCGAACCTCATTGAAGTGATTATTTTTTCTTTTCAGTTTTTAAATTTTTTAAGCACCCTCTATCCTTAAATTCTGGGTCCGCCACTGGCCTCAACCTAGCAACTAGGGGGGTTAAGGTTAATCCCCATTGCTTATCCTGTCCCAGTATCACTGAGAGAACCAACCACCTCTTCTATGAGTGCCCTAATGCTGCTGAACTTTGGAAGAACTTGATTTCTTTAGCCAAGAACCCCACTGTCATTACGCCTTCCAGCTTTATAGTCACAAACTGGTCAAACACCTAGAAATTACAAAGAACAAGGCTTTTGACCACCTCCTCCTCTGGCATGAGATCATCCCTCAATGTCTTTGGACAATTTGGAAATTCAGGAACCACAACCTCTTTAACCATGACACTAATAAGCCTTCTTTTGTGCAAACTTATGCTGAGGCTATCGAATACAATCTCCTCCAACACAAAGGTCAGAAACGTGATCACTTAACCACCATATTGATCAAGTGGAACCCCCCCCCCCCCTCAAGAGGGACCACTACAAACTTAATGTTGATGGTTCATGCCTAGGCAACCAAGGGAAAAGGGGAATAGGAGATGTCATTAGGAATCATTACAGGGAGTGGATCATGGGATTTACTCAAAGCTTTATCAATGTCACTAATAACCAAATGGAGATCTTATCTCTCAAAGAAGGCCTCACTCTCGTCATTCAATATAACTTAATGCCTGTAGAGATTAATATTGACTCAATAGAAATCTTAAACATGCTTATGAATGCGAACAAATATTATAATGGTATTATTGATCTTTAGAGCTCCAGGTTAATGGAGGCTGGTTTACCAACAATTCATCACTGCTACAGGGAACAAAATCAAGTTGCGGACAAGCTAACTAAACAAGGAGCAATATCAGATTATGTAAATGAAGCTCGTGTTTTGCTATTTCCTCTAATGTATGCCCAACAAAAGTTGTGGTCAGATATGATAGAAATTTTTTTTGAAAGATCTGTTAGAATTGATGCTCAAACTCTTACTGAGCAAAGATGCTTCTCTTTTGCTATTAACCCAGGCTGAACTTCCTGGTTCTGTAACTATAAGTCACTACTTTTCTTTCTTTTAATCTAATTGCTCCTTCCTCACCAAAAAAAAAGGTGTATACTACCGAAATTCTTTTCCTCATTAATCTTATTTTCCAAGAGAAAATATTTTTGACTAACTGAACAAGAAAAATTAGAAAATATCTCATCTAGAGCACACCTAGTGAAAAATTATTAGAGCATTGTTGGTTTCTTATTAAGATTCAACGTCCCATTTCGATTTTAATTTGCGCAAAGATTTTATTTTACATAAAATTTTCACTTGATATGAGAAATTATTCTCAGCCATATTATTTTTTTATATCACGTAAATTTGTCTTTAAAATTTCTATCACCGTCAAACTCTCCTACTTTAAAATTCCTTAAATTTTCTTTAAAGATAATAGAGGTAGTCCTTGGCATTGCTACATGTGATTATTGGGTTTTGAAAATATTTTAATTATATGAGTTTTTAAAATTGAGAGTTAATTTGGTATAAAACAAAGTTTTTCTATTATATATAAGTAAAGGTTTGGTGTACTACTAATTTGTCTTTTGTGTACTATCAAACCTTTTCTTATACTAGATTAGTGTACGTACTTTGGATGTGTATTTCATGTTCATATATTCGAGTCACAAAATAAATACCAATAAAAAAGTTTAAGTTCCTAAAATTGTTTAATTTTTTGAAGTTTAAGTACACATCTCTTTTAAAAAAATAATAGACAAATTAGTATTATTTCTTCAAAATAAATCAAAAAATTTCTATTTTAACTTTCTAGTTCCTATCCAATATTTAGGTTCAAATATAAAAACTAATATTAACATTAAAATATCTTCTAAAATTTAAACTTCAAGATTTTAATATCTCATCTGAATCACTTAAGGAAAATATTGTAACTTATCAACTTTTTTTGACGAGAAGTAATACTATTAATTCTTCTAAGAGTCAAGCAAAAAGAGAAATCGAGGTTAAAATAAATTTAAATGATGACTTTGTGATACGAGTACGATCACGTAGATGGACTTATGTGGGTATGTATTGAAGTCGTCCAAGAGTGTGTGCAAAAGAAGTAATTAAGGATTTAAAAAAAACACCAAAACAGCCCACTCCAAACACTAGAGGGGCGGCCTATCAATTAGGGGCCCTTTTCGTCATTTTACCCTCTATCTTGTAATATACTATATAAGGAACAACTTAGGATTTTTGTAGTTAGTTTTTTGATATTGAAGATTGTATAACACACTTGAAACACACAAGTTCTTTCTTCCATAGAGACTTGGCCGAAACTAGGTAACAACATAGGTGTGGAATCACTTTTGTTGTTTGTTTGCTTGGATCGTTGAGTGCTAGACGGATTGAGTCCCTCTTGTGTCCTCTGAAGAGCTGTAGGTGTTACTACTACCATTAGTAAGGGTCTTTGTGTGTAACATACACATAGGTTCTTAGTCTTTGTAGTAGTGTATGTCTATCTATCTATCATTTACATTGTGTAATCTTGTAGCCATGTGGTGTATTATTTCCTTTGTAACCCATATGTTGTTATTAATACATTGTTGTGGTTCATCTTGTTCTTCATATATTGTGGTTAATCTTAGTTTGGGCTGCTGATTTGGTGTCAAATACACCACTATATGTTATAATCTTGTTGTTGGTAGTGCATCCGAGAGTGGTCTCCATTTTGGTCCTCGGATTCTTAAGATTTGTGAACTGATTTGGGGTGTTTTTCGTGCCTTACTTGTTTGTCTTGTATCACTTTGGCCTCATTTCTTTGCTTTTAATCTGAATGATTTAGACATTAATTTATTATATACGCCTATTTTTTCTACTCAAAAATCTCATAATAAAGACAATAAACTTTAAGTAACAATACTTCAAATTAAATTGAGAACTTGCTATTTTAACTTTTAAGTTCCTATCCAATATTTAGGTCCAAATATAAAATTAACATTAACATTAATGCCTTCTAAAATTCAAATTTCAAGGTTTTAATATCTCGCCTAAATCACTTAAGGAAAATATTATAAGCTTATCAACTTTTTTTAAAGAAAAAAATTACCACTATTAATTCTTCAAAAGTCAAGCTAGAAGAGAAATTGAGGTTAAAATAAATTTAAATGATGACTTTGGCCTCATTTGTTTTCTTTTAATCTGAATGGTTTAGACATTAATTTATTACAAACATTTTTTTTTTCTACTCAAAAATCTCGTAATGAAGACAATAAACTTTAAGTAACAATACTTCAAAATAAATTGAGAACTTGCTATTTTAACTTTTAAGTTTCTATCCAATATTTAGGTCCAAATATAAAATTAACATTAACGTTAATACCTTCTAAAATTTAATTTATTAAGATTTTAATATCTCACATAAATCACTTAAGGAAAATATTGTAAACTCATCAACTTCTTTTAACGAAAAAAACTACTACTATTAATTCTTCTAAAAGTCAAGCTAGAAGAGAAACTGAGGTTAAAATAAATTTAAATGATGATTTTTGCCTCATTAGTTTGCTTTTAATCTGAATGGTTTAGACATTAATTCATTAAGTATGTCTATATTTTTTTTTACTAAAAGATTTCGAAATGAATCTAAAAGAGTCTAATAATTTAGATCTATAACATATATGATACAACAAAATTTAAGTAACAATCAAAACAAACATTGTATTTTAACTAAGAACACAATACAATATAATAAATAACAACCATTCAAACAGAGCTAACCACTCAGTGTTAAATAATCTAAGCTAATCATCAATTTGGAGGTGAGTTTGTGAGAAAGTAATGATGATTTATTATCAATCTAATTACACAATTGACAGCATAACAATATAGTGAGTTGTACAAAAACTGAACCAAAGAAATGAAAATATTAAGAAGTAAAAATAACTATTCTTTATCCACGTAATTTAATCAAAAAAAATTAATTTTAGACTCTTATATGATTTGTATTAGGAACTATCGATTGTGACTGAGAAAAGAGGACTCCTATAATATATACTAAAAAAGACTCCCACCTTGATTTTTATTCTGCAAATTAAAATTGTTTTGACAAAATAATCTAGTGTTGCCAAGATCACGTGTTTGTTTTGCCAAAAAAGACAATATTATAGGACTCCTACCATATGTATACTTTTTACACTATTAAAAATAATGAAAGGTTATTCTCGTAAGTTTTTGTTTTGCGCCAAAAATAAGATAACGTTTGTTAGAATTCCTATTATATGTTTAGTTTACAAAAAATAATGAGAATTTTTTATTTCCTAAATATTATAAGAAAAATAGTAGATGACAGTCTTATCTAAAGAAGTGTTTTTTTAAGGAAGGACAAAAAGTTCAAATCACTTTTCTAAAAGTCTTCATATCTTTAATATATTGTAGATATCGATGTAGCTAATTTTAAAAATTATGTATAGTATTATACATCATTACAATTTATAATAGATTATATTTAAAATTAATCACCTATAGTTCGATGAAACTGATATACATCTTTATCATAAGCTCAAAACACATACACAATATCTTCCACCATCAACATCCATTGTTTATTAAGTTTTTTCTAAGTTGGACGTCTTATTATCATCTTATAAATAATGTTGGATAATTTAGTGTGCAATTTAGAAGTATTAAAATAAATAAGAAAAAGATTTATAGAAGGAAAATCTTACTCAAGCATACCTATGTTTTTAAGTTTTCAACCGTATTTTTTTAATTCTACATTCCAAATCATGTTTGTGCTTGAGATCATAGTAAGAAGGTTTTACTTTTTAAAAAAAAAAAAATGCTACCTGACAGAATTTACCCGTTCTTTAATATGTTCAAAATTGCAATAATGAGTTAGGTCTAAAAAAAATTCTCTCAAGTTAGCGTATGTATGAAAATAAGTTTCAGAGGAAACGAAATCACATTGTAATTCTGAAGATGATAAAATGATATATTATGCTATATATGAATTTTAAAAGAGTTTGAACCATTAATAAATTTTAGAATTTTATATATAAACAATCTGGAACAGTACTCCTACTTAGTGTGAAAAGTTAGATTTAAGCTTATCAACTACAAGTCTCTCAAATTTTTAAAATTTATATTCATGTACAGTAATAAGTAAAGAAAATATTAGTTCTCTTGCGATGTAATTCAGAGCCAAAAAACTAAAGCAACCCACCCTACAGTAGATCTTCAAAATCTGCAACCTGTCCTACCTCATAAAATCTTTCTTCACCTAACAAGAATATTGAAGAAGCAATCAATAATAATTTATATAGATTTATTCATCTATTGATTGAAGGTATAATAGCTTTACAAAGACAATAAATATATTGATAAGTGAGAAATAGAAAAATATCAATAGTATTCTTGAAACATTAAGTATAGAAGAATTAAGTTTTCTTTCAACATGGATGCATCTTCTCAATTGAAAAAATACCTTGAAGATACTTTTTTCATGACTGAAATAACTAATAAGCTATACGTTCTCTACGTAGTCCCACACACTCTCTCATAAAGCTCAGCTCTTCAGATCGATCGTTCCCTCTTTCAAAATCCTCGCGAGGTTTTCTATCGGTTGATCAAGAAGAGGGATTGGAGTGGCATAAAATATGCCGGTCAAATTCTCTCGGAAATAGTCTCTCTACCTCCACAAGATAGTAGAAGGTCTGCGTGTAATCTACAGTCTACCTTCCCCATACCCCACTTGCAGGGTTTCACTAGGTATATTGTTGTTGCTGCTTCAAGTTTTAAGTTGTCTCATGTCGCACAAAAATATGGTCTACCTTATGTATTTGAATCTATTTTCCCTTCTTTAGTTTCCATGCCACTTTTAACGTGAGAAAAGAAAAAGACGTATCATGAGGCATTTAAGTTGTTATATTTAATTTAATTAAGGAAAGAATTTGTACAAAATATAATTGTAAACCTATAGAAATCTTAAAGTTTAGGACTTATTCAGCCGACTCCTTCTCAAAGAATATTTTTTCATATAGTTTTTAATTAGAGAAAATGAGTAAAAAAGATAATTTTATCTATTACGGAAACTTTTAATAAAGGGCAAAAAGTTTAAATCACTTTTGTAAGTGTCTTCAAACTTTTAATATATTATAGATATTCATTTTGTTTTTACTATTACTACTATTGTTGTTGTTGTTGTTATTATTATTATTACTGTTACTTTATTATTACTATCAAGGGTATTTTGGTAATTTTAGTCACTCCAACCTTCACTTATATATAGTAGTAAATAAAATGGATACACATGCATATGGACATACATCGATTCCAAAATATTTATCACACCATAAAATTTCTAAAATATCCTTGGTAGTTATTTAATAAGGAACAAAAAAATATTTATAAAAAATTACTACCACGATAATTTATTAGAAAGGTCTAAATAAAAATATTATTAAAATAATACATGAAGACAGAACTAAAAAATATAAGAAAAAAGCAATGTGCATGTGTAATCATTTTATTGCACCACAAAATTACCGAAATACCCTTGTGGTATAAAAAAACAGGTAATTAATAAGGAACAAAAAGATATTTATAAAAAATTACTACCATGTATAATTCAATTACAAAGGTTTAAATAAAAATATTTCTATTATGTAGAAGCAATGGTTTCGACATGTCTGCTTCAGCAGGCTGCTTGCTCCGTAATTTTACTATATCATCTCTGATTAATTCTTATAAGTTATTTATATATAAAAAATAATAATATTTAATTAAAAATAAAATAGACATCTATGATATGTCTATTTCAATCACAATTTTACTATATCACCTGTAATTAATTATTATATGTCATTTATATATTAAAAATTAATAATATTCAATCTACGCTTTTACTATATCATCCCTAATTAATTACTATAAGTCATTTATGTATTAAAAAATTAATAATATTTACTTAAAAAAATAAAATAAACATTTATGACATGTCTGTTTCAACTGCTTCAATCGTGATTTTACTATATCACCCTTAATTAATTATTATAGTCATTTATGTATTAAACAATTAACAATGTTTAATTAAAAAAGGTAAAATAGACATTTATGACATGTCTAATTTAGCTGTTTCAACCATAGTTTTACTAAATATCAACCCAAATTAATTATTATAAGTCATTTAAGTATTAAAAAATTAATAATATTTAATAAATAAGGTAAAATAAATATAAAAATGATAAATTAACTTGACGTCTTATATATGGTCCACTTAAAAAAAAATTCACGAGTATTTTTTATAGTAATTTTGCTATGTCATTTCTAATTAGTTGTTGTAAGTCATTTAAGACATTTATGCTTCACTGCTTCAATCGTGATTTTATTATATCATCCCTAATTAATTATTATGGTCATCTAAGTATTGTGTCACTTAAATTGGAATAGAAAAATATTATAAATCATAATATTAAAAAATCAAATTATTTAAAAAATATAATTGGCTATCGACGACACAAAACTTTGGACAAGGAGAGTAACATATATTATTCAAAAGTTACATAAAAAGTATTATAAATTACAATAGTTAACAACTGAAAATATCTAAAAATAATTACTCTGTTATATATTTCAAAAAAAATACGTAAAAATATTATAATTCGCAATAATTAACAACTTAAATTTTTTTTAGAGATATAAATATTTGGTTGACTCTCGAAATTATATTAGTGTCACTTAAATTGGAATAGAAGAAAAGTATTATAAATCACAAAAATTAAGAACTTAAATTATTTTTAAAATATAATTGACTATCAATGCACAAAAGTTGGACAAGAAAAGTAATGTATATTATTTGAAAATTACATAAAAAAAATATTATAAATTACAATAGTTAATAGATTAAATTATCTAAATACATATTAAAAATATGATTGATTATCTAAATTTTATTTGTGTCACATAAATTGAGACAAAAGATAAAATATATTGAACCCATGCTAGATCCTGGATGAATCTTAGAATGTATATACAACTTTTTTTTTAAACTTTTGTTTAAATGTAATAAGATTGAAAAGGCAAGCTCTAATACAACACATCAAATAGTGTTTAAGAAATAATGTTGGCATAAATAATATCAATATTACTAATACAAGCATTATTAATGCAACCATTACTAATACATTCTATTCAAAATTATTTATATACACTCTAACAAACGACTCCTACGTTTCAATGGAAGGAACATATACAAAAGCAGAGTTCGACAAAACATTTACAAAAGTATGTTTTATCGTGTTCTCAACATCAAATAACTTAAATCAATATGATAGATGGTAACTTATAGTTTTTTTTTATAATTTTTAAAACACTTAAACTTTAAATTTAAAATATTAATTTAATTTAACTTCAACGAACAATTTGATAAATAAAAGAGAAGGAAAAATGAAAGCAAATGATGTTTATGTCGGCTTAGTAGGGGAATAAAATGCAATTTTGGGTTATTAATTGCAACCCCCATGTGATGTAATATGTAATGACTAGATAATTCTTTATTTTTTTCAACAATTATCCTCTATTTTATACAACAGACATCAAGTCTTATGTATCAATTTTAATTTCATAGGTTATACTTAGTGTATCATATCTCAGTCACGTGATTAAAGATCTAAAGTTTAAAATGCATCGAATTTTATTATTTATATGAATAGGTTATACATAATTATCTTGTGAGATAATTTGACTCCTTGAAAAATACTATCAAGTAGTTAGTATGTTTTGTGTATCATGTTTTATAATTCATAATTAAAATTGATATCAATCTAACTTATTGTACATAGTTAAAATATCTTAATGTTGGGCCGTGCTGATACGGGTTATGCTCCTCTATTATTAATTAAGCAAATCATTTTCATCAATTCTTTTTGCCTTGTGATAAATATGTAACTCTTAATTCATGAAGAAGAGTAAGGGGAAATTGGAACTGAAAACATATGAATTGGTTGTTTTGATTATGCTGTATTTTTATTTTTATTGTAAATGAAATTTTTGTCCTTTTCCTCTTGGTGTTTTTTGACTTTGTGAAATAAATTTGAAGTGTCTCGCTATTATAGATCATAAACAACAATTTAATATAGTTTTTTTTATAATTTGAAACTATTAAAATTCAAATTTCTTTGTTATTATATTGTCACTAAAAAAAATTAAAGATAAAAATTTACAAAATTGTATATTATATATACTATGCAATTGTTGAATCATATTATTCATTACACTTTTGATTTATTCATGGTGCTACCTCAAAAATTTTATTTTCATTCTTTATATGTTCTTATAGTCCATACCCTTAGAAGCAAAATGTTATCTTATTATATAGTATAGAAACTTTTTTACAAGTTAATGGTGTTAGCCATTTGCTGCAACACAATATGTTTGTTCTTGTTCACAAAAATATTAATGATAGATAATAAGTTTTAAGTAGTTTAATTCAAAGTTTTAAGTATCAACCAAAGTTTTACTGTCCGTTAACTAAACATATAATACTATCACAAGAATTATTAGTATATTTTATTTAAGTAATTTGTGTTTATTTTCTTTTTGAATTGAATGTGTTTATCTTTGAATTGATTTGAAGTATAAGTTCTTAAAATTTAACGTAGTTAATTTTTTATTTAATTGAAAGATAAAAAAAATATTTTTAACATAAAGTGGACGTAAGATGGCAGTGACAATAACATAAATCTTTTAAGATTATTGTTAGTGTCAATGAGAATGAATAATTAAAAATAATATTTGTGAAAGAAAGTTGCTGTATAAAAAATAGATTTTTTAAGTTTCCTTTTTTCTTTTCTAACTTAAAAGATAGTTAAAAAATCACTTTAGCAACCCTTAATTTATAATTCATGCACAGAAGGTAGCATAAACTTACAAAGAGAAATAAATTGACCTCAACAAAAATGATATTATTTTTTATAATCAAATTTTTTTTATCAAGTGAAACAATAAGTACAAAAGGTTTTAGCCTGGATGGGACATAGAACGCATTTGGATAGACTGAAAAAAAGTTCTTTAAAAGTATTTTTGAAAGTACTGAACTTATTTTAAAAATAAGCAGTTAAGTGTTTGGATAAAAGTGTTGAAAAAATGATTGATCTGTTTGGTAAATAATGCTTTTAAGCACTTTTTTTATCAAAATGACTGAAATACTCTTATAGTTGTTAATAATAGATAGAGTTGATTATTATTAATTTTTATTATTAAAATGATTCAAATTAATAACAATATATATTTTAATATATATATATATATATATATATATATAAAACTCATTAAATATTGAGAAAAAAATTGCAGACAATTAAATTTTGTTTAAATTAAGTACCTCATTTTTGGAGAAAAACTGTAGATTCCAGTCCAGTGAATCAGTTGAGAGCAATTAGGAGTTCATATAGTTTTGTCACTTTCTCAGGGTATAAGACCTTATTATAATTCTATCTAAATGTCTAATCGATAATGTTTACATTTAATGGCACGCTTTGCTCCTCAAATGAGTCGATTTTTAATTTTTAACCTTAAAAATTAAATTTACATTTAGCTATATGTATGAGTTGCGTACAATTTATGAAAGTAAAAATATAAATTTATATCGGAAGAAAAAATTATTGTTTTAAGGATCAAAAATTAAAAATTACCGTGAATTTGAAGCAAAAGTGCAAATGATAGTGAAGGAGAATTAGGGCTACAAGGGTAAAATTGGAATAAGTAATAATTGCAAGAGATACAAAAGTAATTTAAATGGTTAACTTAAATAGATTATAAGTTTTAAAAAAAAAAATTGTTATTTGCTACTTCTTGTTTTTTAAGCTATTATAAATATTGTCAAACGCCATTTTAAACAAAAAATAACTTATAAATTATTTTGATTAACTTATAAGCTAATACAAACACCCACATAATCTCAACCTTAGGCAGTTGGCGAAGCAACCATCCAATTGCGAACTATCTAATCCTAGACTTCTCAAGTGTAAAAGTTAAGTATATATATATTGTCTGCTAGTCGTAGATATGACTCGCTCTGTATTTTTTTGAATAATTTGTCTGATGAATACATAATTAATCCTTCTTTACTATTAAAATATTCTTTGATTTCTCTCCATCCATATAATAGACAGCAGCAGGTAAACTTATTCTGAAAATTGCTGCAATAGATCTCTTTACGTTTAAATAAGAATATCTCCGCTCCGAATCACAAAGTTGATGGGTATAATTACACTTTCTTAAATTGAAATTGAACTAAAAAGTCGAAAAATAAAATTGGTAAATAAATGTGGCCCTAATGTTTTCCCTTATCACGTGGTGACCAGATTTGCTCAAGAATAGTATCTCATTTAGCAGCTAAACTCATTCTGAAAATTGTTGCTATATATAGAGCTCTTTCCCTTAGCATATGTTATATCCTTAATCACTTCTTCATTCCATCCCATACTACCCCTAGTAATTTCTTGCCACAACAAAAATTTTTTGTCATATATTTGCAGATACAGCATATTTAATTAAAGGATAAGTATTGATGGTCTTCTATTTCCTCATCACGCAAAGCACACATCAAGTTAGTTTCTATGCCCAATTAAGTTAATCTACCCTTGGATTATACCAAGGATAGGGTGACATGAGATTCCCTTACCTCAAGCCTCTTTTAGCGACTTTGTTCTTCGAAATCGACAGTAGCCCATTTATTTAGAAGCTATAACTCACTGTTGTCACATGCACAAAGCATAATTCATTTGACCATTTGATTAGGAAAATCAAGCTTTATTAAAATTTGTTTGATGAAGCACTATCCAATTGAGTATTACCTTGATTATTACAGATTAAACTTCTCCGAGCAACCTTAGGAAACTGCCTTTAAGCTAATTGTGTACTGCTTTGATGAAAAATGATTCTGCCCCTGTAACCTCCTTTGTGTTTAGTGCATCAGATAACCATTTGCATGCAGCATGCTTATAATATTTTTTGAATTATCCAAGAGACATGCTTTGTCAATGTACCCCAAGATCTCCTCCCTTCAAGTAATAGATATGCGCCCACATGATCCACAACTTATTTGTGCTTTAAAATAGTTGTTTTATTCTAAAGACACAAGTCTGTAATATTGAGTCCTCCAGCTGATTTTGGCCAGCATATCTAATCTCATGGTATGAATGTCTTCGGCCTCATTTGTTTGCACTTAATGAACGTCTGAATCTGAATGATTCAGGCTTCAGATCATTATGTGCATTTGTTTTTCATTAAGATTTTGGCTCTTAATAGATTTGAATAGGTCTTGATCATTCAGATCTAGAATTAAGTTATAATCATTAAGAGGTATTCTTGTGTTAGATAATATTCACCACCACTCTATCCATAATCATCATTCACCACCACTAACCACCTCTACCACCACCACCATTGTCAACCACCACCTTGCCACCAACCACCACCACCACCAACCACCTCCACTATCACAGCCACCATTCATAATCATAATTGCTGCTAACCACTATTTTCAGCCCCTACCATATCTACCACCTCCATTATTTTAATTATATTCGTCGTTATCAGCACTGTCAATGCCAATGCCAATGCCAACACCACCACCATCATCAACCACTATCGGTCAATCCCAACTACTAACCAACTCATCTATCACAACTAGCACCACCGCTAACTACCACTAATACATCATCAGCATTCACACATTCTTCGACCACCACCATTGTCACCAGTGTCGCCACCTCTACCACCGCTTCAACCACCATCATTGCAATAGTATATCTCCACCAACACATAATCAACCATCAGATATTCATTTTTAAGTTATTACAATCAACACCGCCAACTACTAACTGTTTTGCGGAGAAATTTTGACTTTTGAGAGAGTCGCCACTTAATTTTGAAAAGGAATTAAGAAACATTTTTATTTTACTTCAAACGATTCAAAATAGAAAAATCGTTGTAAGTTAGAGATTCTAGATAAGTGGTTCCTATTAACGTTTTAAGAAGGTATTGGGCACCTAAAACGTCCGCTAACTTGCGGTTATCCGGACTGTTTGAAAACGTCTTTTGATTAACTACTAAAAAGATTAATTTGTTTAAAAGTGATTGATTTTTTAGAAAAAAGACTTGTGTAAGATTTAGGCGATTTAGTAGGGATTTTAACTAATTCTAAACAAAACTAATAAACAAATAAACACATAAAAGGGAAGGGAGGAGAAAGTAAAGGATTTAGGCCATTGGGCCCAAATCAACGAGACCTGTCCTAGTCTAGTTGGGCTTCCGACCCATTTCTCCTTTCGCCTGTCCTATTTTTATGTTTTCGAGCCCTTTGGCTCGAGTTTTTGCTTCACTTATGTTAAGTACAACTTTGGCTTCGAGGCCGAAATGAATGAATAATTAAATAAGTAAAATAAATAAAATAAGGGTGTTAATGCTTAAATAAATAAAACGACAAATTAGACTTTCGCATCTTTTTGTCGCTTAAAATATGGGAATTTAACCCATTTTTCTTCTTTTATCTTCTTGCGCCCATACGTCAAGTGACTAACTTCGAACTTGGTCTTTGGAATCGGCTAGAAGAAGTGGGTCGGCCGCATTGGCCCTTGGAAATATGCAAAGGGAAAGAGTCCTTGTATGACTCGGGCAATTTCCATGTAAAGAACAATAGATAATATTAACATATGATTGACCAAAGAAAGAGGAAAGAAATTAAAGGAAATTAATGTGGGTTTAACTAAAAATGGCAGCATACGGATCTTCAATAATCAATAAAGTAGGCAAATTCACAAAGGTTGGTATGCGACTAAACAAAGATAGAAGAAGATATAAAGGTAGCGAATACGTGATTAACTAAAGAACTACATGACGCAGATCTTAACTAATCTGTTAGGACATTGTTTTCGAAGATGGCAAAACAAATTCAAGAACATAAAGGCAAAGCATATGACACCTTCACGACTAATTTGGAATAATTGCTTATGCACATAGCGATAAGATTAGCCCACGTTGAGAAGACTCATTAAAGGACAATAAATAGTTGGGAGAAAGCTCATAGCCCAAACAAAGGCTCTTTCTTGGAAAATATTTAAACCAAAGCTAGGATTTTAACATAAAATCTTCTCAGGGAAATCACACGTTTTACATCTATTGGCACTCAATCGCAACGGAGAACCAATCAACACCTAAAACATGACTTCAAGACATTCTCTAGCATAAACAAATGCCTGAAACAGAGGCATTAACCATCTTTCATTAACACAATTAGAAACACAACGCGAATTGTAGAATGCAACGCCATCATATATACACACATTTTTAACATGCTCATACGCATGGGGAGTCTTTAAATCTTCTGATTATAAGGAAAGAAAACACTGATCTCATGACAATATTCAAACTTTGAATATAATTCAACCCAGGCAAAATCAACACCCACCAAAATAAAAAATGGAATCTTGAGTAACGACATGAAAATCAGAAAATTACCCCGGCTATGGAATAGAGAAAAGAAAGAACAAGGAAAACAGAGGCCACAAGATGGAACATTACCGGTTCAACAGTGACGATAACGACAAATAGTGATGGCAAGCAAAACCACAGAATGTTTCAATCCTCCTCCTCTTTCCGACCGAGTCGAACGAAACGGTCATTGAGATATCCTAGGATTTTTGGTACATTTTTTGGACCTTACTCTCATTTTTCCTTTGGCATATAATAAACCAAAGGAGCCTACGAGGTGGTCTTGCTAGCAACACTGCTAGCTCGACAGTCGTGACAGCAACTAGTGGTAACCACATGATCAACACAGTCAAACAACAACTACGAAACAAACAACATCTGGCTAGAAATTGCTAAATAAACTAAAAGCAACAGACTTTAGCCAGAAAACCAATCATTCTAGCCACAAGCAATACGCCAAGAGAGGCATTAAGCCAAAGATTAATCCACAACACCAAAAGTGGATGACAGATTATGGAACCAAGATAAAAAAATGAACAGATGGAAATGACGTGATATAATCTGAATAAGAATTAATCCTAACATAACAATACATCCAAAACTTTTCACTAAAAAAGAAAACTTATATGGTCTTTGAAACCTCTACAGCAGTCAGCATAGCCTACAAGATAAGCTTAAATTGCTTAGGAATACAGAATAGTGAGATGAAGCAGAAGCAATCTTAAGCTTAAAGGAATAGGACGTTACCTTTCAGGGAGCGGCAAAACGGGACGACGAGCTATCAGTAGGACCGTTACCACCGAGAGTTGAGGTTGTCTAATCAAGAATTTTTGATTGATCGATCAGCTTCTCAAAAATAAAAACGAAAGAGAAATTTTTCACAGTTTTGACCCCACTGTTTGAACCAGTCCCTCGAAAGAAAATTCTTCAGTTTTCCCAAGAACCCTAGAACTTCTAACCTTCAGTTTTTCCTCCCCCCCCCCCTCAAAACAAAAAAAATCTCTCCTGTTGCGGCGACCAAGAGGTCTATTTATAACAAAACCAATAAGGAGGGGTCCCTTAAGGGTTTGGAAAAAATGGATCACCTTTTTCAAAATTTTTGGAATCTTTCACAGCTTTTCCTTCATCTCGCATTGGTACCAAATTTTGTATTCTTCAAAATGGTGGACCAATAGAATTGGGGAAAACCAATTCTCCTCCAAGGACCAATGAAAAATCACCAAATATGTACCAAATCGTACTCTACACCCGATATTCACGGACCTGAACCATTGGGGGTGACACCTCACCCCCTTTCTAGAAAATTCTTGGAATCTTCTTCGTACGGATATGCGTGGGATGCGTGAATGCATGAAGAAGGTCACCAATGGGTTAATTCGACCCCGGGTTAACGTATTTGGGACGAGAAAGGGTTGGAGGTGGTGACTTCGGGTTAGAATCCGGTGAATTTCCCATTGTTTGAATGGGTCGGGCATGTATGGGTTAGGTCATCATTTTTTTTATGATACCACTGTATGAGTTGTCCCGATGTTTGATGAAGGAGAAAATGTGAAGTGGTGGGTCGGGTTAAGTGTTTGAATTTGGGCCGATTTAGGGGCTGGTGGCTTTAAGGAATTGGGCCTGTTGTTGTTAATTTGTTGTTGAGTTGGTGAGAGGAGTGGGACGGTTGGGAATTGGGTTTATTGTTGGCATGGGCTGATATTGGATTAGTTTTGGGCTGCTGGTGTTTGGCAAAATTGAGTTTAAAATTGGGATACATAGTTTAGAAAAATAGTTTCAATTAACATTTAACCCATTCTAATTAAAATTATTTTTCAAATAATCCTAAATTTAAAAATCCAATTTTGATGAAAATGTTCATTTAAATGACATCATTTATACCATGCAAATACAAAAATAAATAATTATCACCTGAATGACAAAACTAGCCCAACTACCTATTTTAAAATGCATTTATTTGGAAAAATAATTGTTGTAGTTTTATTTAAAAATCGAAGAAACTCGAGATTAAACGTAGTTGTGGAGGAAAAAAATTAGGTGTCAATAACTGTCCCCTCCCTTTGGGTAGGGTGGATGTAAGTAACTCTGGGCAAAGGAAGATTGACGTTCCTAATATTTGTCCGATCACAAATTTGTTTTGAAAAGAGGTTGGTTTTCTGCACGAGTTTCAGGAATTATGGCTGAACCTCGGTATCAGGTTTCCTACATATCTCTGGGTTCATGAGAATTCAGGCCACTTGTAGTTCATAAAGTTTGATTTTGATCGTTCATGAGAATTCAGGCCACTTGTAGTTCATAAAGTTTGATTTTGAGCACGATCTTCAAGAAAATTCACCAACTATCACAGTTTTAGAGTGTTTTGGTTAAACCGAGAAGTGGGGAATACAGGGATTTAGGGGAAAATTGAAATGCAGTCGAGTTTTCTACATAGAGTCCAGCCTACATATCCTCGAGACTCAGGAAATCAGACTGCTTGTAGTTCGACTCAATTGGTAGAAAAGATAGTCTTTTATTTTAGATGATCTTTAGCTTGGGATGAGTGACAAGTTAATCGAGTTGCGGAAAAAAGGCTTGTAACCTCTTAACCATGAACGTAGAGCTCTTCACATCCATAGGTAAGAGCTTATGTAAGAATAATTTCCAAAACTCTAAGTGTGTTGCCACCCGAATTTGAAAGAAGAAAAAAGTTCCCCTCAGTATGAGTTAACAAATATCCCAGAGGTAAAGGTGAGACCATAATATTTGAAAAATACCCACATGCCTTCTAATAGAGGCGTGGTTAAATGGTGGTGGTGATCATTATTTAGCTCACGTCTAGAGAGTTTGACATCCCTCTCCAGACTATGTCCCGTTTTGCTGCTGACTCCCGTTTTGCTGTTGACAAGGAGTTTCACGTTGTGCTGCATCCTTTTTGGAGTCGTCCGCACCTGTGGTTTTGATTTCAGATTTTCATCCTCTCGAATGCTCTCGACAATGCTTCAGGCAAAAAGTGTTAATGTTAAACATAATTCACGAAAGAGGTAAGTAATCTTTTACCATATCTACACGTGAGTTGTGGCCTGAAAAGCGAAGTTATCCTTTATTGTACCTATATCACTTGTTGTATGGGGCATGATAACCTCTCCGGTTGTAGCCGATGATCGATTTATAAATTTTCCCTAAATTGTCAATCTTCAGATGATCTTGCGCATTATTTGATGTTGGATACGAGGTGACTTACAGATATCCTTTGAATTTCTAGCTTTTAGGTAATCCTGCTCATTATCCGACTCTGGATAAGAGATGACTTATAGATATCCCTCCAATCGCTAGCTTTCAGGTGTTCCTGCACATCATCTGACCTAGGATACAATATGACTTATAGATAATCCCTCAAATTGATCGTCTTTGGGTAATCCTGCACATAATCGATCTTGGATATGACATGGCTTATAGAGAACCCTTGGACGTATCAATTTGACAATCTTGCATATCCTCTGGTAAGGATTTAGTTGCGACTTACGGATAACCTTTGAACTATCAACTTTTGGGCGATCTTGCACACTATCCGGTTAGGATGTTATTGTGGCTTAGGAATGACCTACAGGCTATCCACTCATAGATGATCTTACACACTATCCTATTTCAAATAATATGACTTATAGATGACCTTCAAATTGTCAATTGCTAGGAAATCTTATATATCATTCATCCTTAGATAGCGACCTGAAGGCGTCCCTCCAAATCGTATGCTCTTAATATATTCAGATGTTGATTCATGAAAATATGATGATATCCTCGATGCCAGCGTTGTGTCTTGCGTGTCAACAGATATATTGAATGCTGATGATATCCTCGACATCAGCGTTGTGTCTAGCGTGTCGACAGATATATTGAATGCTGATGATATCCTCGACGCCAGCGTTGTGTCTTGCGCATCAACAGATATTGAATGTTGATGATATCCTCGACGCCAGTATTGTGTCTAGCGTGTTGACAGATATATTGGATGCTGATGATATCCTCTACGCTAGTGTTGTATCTAGCATGTCGACAGATATATTGAATGCTGATGATATCCTCGATGCCAGCGTTGTGTCTAGCATGTCGACAGATATATTGGATGCTGATGATATCCTCTATGCAGCATTATTTCTAGCGTGTCGACAGATATATTGGATGCTGATGATATCTTCAATGTCAGTGTTGTGTCTAGCGTCTCGACAGATATATTGTTTGCTGATGATATCCTCTATGCCAGCGTTGTATCTAGCGTGCCGACAGATATTGAATGATGATGATATCCTCGACGCCAGCATTATGTATAGTACGTCAACAGATATTGAATGCTGATGATATCCTCAATGCCAGCGTTGTGTCTAGCGCGTCAACAGATATTTAATGGCCTTTGCGGCAATGATATGTGATGGCCTTTGCGGCAATGATATGCAATGGCCATTGTGGTAGTGATAAAATAATTTTACCTGGCTTTATTTGTCAATGTCTTGTTTTCTATATGTACCTGTACTCAAGGTAGACGATTAGTAGACACAAAGTCGCTTTTACTAGCGACTGTTTTCAGGAAACTTCTAAATACGATACGTGTAAAGAAAACAAAGTGCTTTTGTTTGTCGCCTACGATCTTAAGAAATGAGATGGACAAATCAAAAGGTCCTCAATAAATGGGAATTAAACCTATTTTTAGGGATGCCCTAAAATACTGTTCTTAGGCATTAATGATCTGTTGTGGCTCCCAATTTGCTCGGGAATTTTTGAAAGAGACTCTCATTTTGCGTATTGATCCCTGTATCCACAGAAAAATGATTAGTTGAATAAAATTACTCCATGTTGACCTTCTTCGATCCTTGATTTGCTCCTTGCCATCTCTTGGGCATTCCACCATATTAAGACTTCCACCTTGACACTCTATCCCAAATGATGTCTAGGCAAGTACTAAGTAAGTGAGTCGTAAGATTTTTGAAAATAGTCTTCAATTTTTGAAAATAATTTTGAAAACTTCTATAAAATTTTAGAAAATTTCTACCAGTCATGTCATATTCTAGCTCAATGAACGTCTTCCTCGCGGTTCTGACTATATCCGATGGATGGTTTCCAAAACTCATGATTATTGTTAGAGGGTTTCTTCAAGTAGTTCTATCATAGCCAAAAATTGAGTCTACCCAGACTTTGTTACAGTTGGTGGTTTCCAAAGCTTTAACCTCTGGTGCTGGGGAATTTGGAATATGTTCCTGTATTTGGTGGAAATTTTTAGGTCTTCCCCAAAATTTCTGCCCCAGTTTAAACTTGTTTGAGATAATACCAATCTGAGTGGATCTGAAGTCTTTGCTGATCTTCCTTCTCTTTGTTGGATGTCGATATTCTCTTATGAATTTTTGAGATTCCTTCTCAAAAATTCTGCCCTAGTTTTCCTTTCCTGGGTTATATGACCGAGCCGTTGGGGCGCCTACGTATCCCGTTGAAGCAGGAATCAGGTCAAACGTAGTTCAGGCTATGCTAGGGATATACAAAAGAAATTAATGGGTTGACCGAAGCCGACATGGGCCGCCTACGTATCCCTTTTATTTGGAATTCAGGTCATCACGTAGTTCATACATAGGGGGAAAGGATAAATTTTCCTAAGGGGTTAACCAAAGCCGACATAGGCCACCTACGTATCCCTTTCTTGGGAATTCAGGTCAAACTTAGTTCGTGCATAAAGGAGAAGGATTCTAGGCAGTTACACACTAGCAAACAACATTATTATAAAGGTGATTATAAACAAACTAAGAAAACACAAAAACTAGAACGTCATTCAAACATAATATCTCTTTATTGCATCAGAATTGATTGGTTTGGTCCACTCTGTGCCATTCATCTCAGACAAAATCAGAGCTCCTCCAGATAGCACCTTGCGAACTATGTATGGCCCTTGCCAGTTTGGAGCAAACTTGCCCTTGTACTCCTCTTGGTGAGAGAATATTCATTTGAGAACCAGTTGCCCCACTTCAAATGCTCGAGTTCTTACCTTCTTGTCAAAGGCACGAACCATCCTGTGTTGATACAGCTGACCATGGTATACAGCGGCCATTCTCTTTTCATCAATTAACATGAATTGTTCATAGCGAGCACGAACCCATTCTTCATTACTCAGTCCAGCTTCTTGAATAATCCTTAGGGAAGTTATTTTGACCTCAGCGAGTATCACAGCTTCATTCCCATAAACTAGTAAATAGGGAGTTGCTCCTGTGGAGGTTCAAACTGTTGTTCGATACCCTAGCAAGGCGTAAGGTAACATCTCGTGCCATCATCTATCATTTTCGACCATCTTTCTCAAGATCTTCTTGATATTCTTGTTAGCAGTTTCTACGGCTCCATTCATTTGGGGACGGTACGCTGTCGAGTTGAGATGCACAATCTTAAACTGATCACAAATTTCTTTCATCAAGTGGCTATTCAGGTTTGTCCCATTATCAGTAATAATTAATTTCGGCACTCCAAATCAGCAAATTAAGTTGTTCCTGATGAAATCTGCAACCACTTTCTTAGTGACGGCTCTGTTTGAAGCAGCTTCAACCCACTTAGTGAAATAATCAATGGCAACCAAAATAAATCTATGCCCATTCGATGCTAGTGGCTCTATTGGTCCGATGACATCCATGCTCCAAGCTACGAAAGGCCAAGGGGAATTCATTACGTGAAGCTCGTGTGGAGGCATTTGAATCAGATCTCCGTGTATTTGACATTTTGGACATCTCTGCACAAACTTACTACAATTATTTTCCATAGTCATCCAGAAGTAACCGGTTCTCAGGATGTTTCTGGCAAGGACAAACCCATTCATGTAGAGCCCATAAACTCTAGCGTGTACCTCATTTATCAACTTATTGGCTTCCGCCGCATCGACACATCTTAGGAATCCCAAATCAGGAGTCCTCCTAAAAAGAATTTCTCCACTTGGAAAGTAATTCTTTGCCAAACGCCGGATTGTCTTCTTTTGGTTGTTACTAGCCTCTTCAGGATATATTCCAGATTCTAAATACCTCTTAATGTCATAGTACCAAGGCCTTCCATCAGGCTTCTCTTCTACGTGTATGCAATGTGCGGGTTACTCCTTCAGGCTTATTTCTAAAGGATCAACATAACTCTGATCAGGGTGTTAAATCATGGAAGATATTGTGGCCAAAACATCAGCAAACTCATTTTGTGTCAGTGGGATATGTCTGAAATTAACACCCTTGAATATTCCACATAATTCTTGCACCAGCTCTACATAAGGAGTAATCTTGGAGTTTTTTACCGCCCATTCTCCCCGTACCTAGTGAATCAGCAAATCTGAATCTTCGATGGCTAGCAATTCACGAGCACCCATATCAAGTGCCAATTTGAGCCCCAGGATGCAAGCTTCATATTCAGCCATGTTGTTGGTGCATAGAAAACGTAACTTAGCAGTTATCGGATAATGCTGGCCCATTTCTGACACCAAAACTGCTCCAATTCCTGAACCTTTGAAGTTGACCGCCCCATCAAAAAATAGCCTCCATCTGGGGTAGATTTTCGTGATATCTTCTCCTACGAAAAAAACTTCCTCATTTGGAAAGTATGTTCGAAGTGGCTCGTATTCCTCATCAACAGGGTTTTTAGCCAAATGATCTGCTAAGGTTTGCCCCTATATTGTTTTTTGGGTTACATACTCAATGTCAAACTCACTCAGCAACATTTGCCATTTGGCTAGCTTTCCTGTAGGCATGGCCTTCTGGAATATATACTTCAATGGATGTATTCTCGAGATGAGGTAAGTTGTGTAGGACGACAGATAATGCTTCAACTTTTGTGTCGTCCAAGTCAAAGCACAACATATCCTTTCTATAAGAGTGTAACGGGCTTCATATGGTTTGAACTTTTTACTCAAGTAGTAAATGGCTTTCTCTTTCCTGTCGGTCTCATCATGTTGCCCGAGGATGCATCCGAAAGCATTTTCTGAGATTAACAGGTAAAGCAATAATGGAATTCCTTCTCTCGGTGGGACCAAAACCGGTGGTGCAGACAAGTATTCCTTGATATGATCAAAAGCTCTCTGACATTCTTCTGTCCACTCATTCAGTGCATTTTTCTTCAACATCTTGAGAATTGGCTTGCATATGACTATTGATTGAGCGATGAATCTGCTAATGTAATTCAGACGACCCAAGAAACTCATAACTTCTTTCTTGGTCCTCGGCGGTGGCAAGTCTTGAATTGTCTTGATTTTGGATGGGTCTAGCTCGATCCACCTTCTACTGACTATGAACCCCAGCAACTTTCCTGATGGCACACCAAAAGCACACTTAGCATGATTTAACTTCAAACTATACCTTCTTAATTTATTGAAGAATTTCTCCAGATGAGTTAGATGATCCGAACTCTCATGGGATTTGATAATTACATCATCCACATACACCTCAATCTCCTTATGGATCATATCATGGAAAATCATCGTCATGGCCCTCATATATGTCGCACCTGCATTCTTGAGACCAAACGGCATTACCCTGTAATGATAAACACCCCAAGGCTAAATAAAAGCCATTTTTTCTGCATCTTCCTCATCCATCAGTATCTGATGATAGCCGGTGAAACAATCAATGAGTGACTGCATTTCATGTTTTATATAGTTATCGATGAGAATATGGATGTTGGGCAACGAAAAATTATCTTTAAGACTGGCTCTGTTCAAGTCTCTATAGTCAACACAAATTTAAATCTTGTCTTCCTTCTTTGGCACAGGGACGATATTGGCCAACCATATCGAATATTTTGTGACCTCAACAACCTTAGACTGGATTTATTTTGTAGCTTCTTCCTTGATCTTTAGACTTAAATCTGGCTTAAATTTTCTCATTTTTTGCTTGACTGGATCAAACTCAAAATTTATCAGCAATTTCTGTGACACAATGCTGGTGCTCAACCCTGGAATATCATCATAGGACCAAGCAAACACATCGATATACTCCCGCATCAGGTGGATGTGCTCTTCCCTTAGTGGCGCCGCGAGGTGGACACTGATACTGGTCTCTTTGATTTCATCGTGATCTCCCAAGTTGACTGTTTCAGTTTCTTCCAGATTGAGTTTTTCGCGATTCTCAAATTCCTTCATATCTTCAACTAACCGTTCCTCATCATCGTCCTTCCAACCATCATCTTCCCCTTTATTTTGTTCGTTCAGGATTTGACATGACACAACATTGGAAGGTTTTAAGCTACTGTTACTGTAATGGACAAACAAATTAAGTTAGATGACAAGAAAATAACAAAACATATGACTAGGAGCATTTTAGAACTAATATAGTTTTTCAAATAAATGAAGGCCTTTTTATTGAAATTTGAGAAATAATTACAATACCATGCTTGTGACTTGCACAAATACAAGCCCCCGCCTTTTTTGAAAGCAGTAAGATACGAAAATAAAGTTTTGAGATATAAAAAGTGGATCGCGGGGCATTCTTCAGATCATCACTGATTTCAAAACTATTAGTAATTGCCCTTTCATCTACCACGACGGGCGACGGGTTCTGAGTAGAGAGGAGGTCCAATTTCGCAAAGCCTTCCCTGGCGCAATCTGCTTTACCCCGCTGGACTCTAGGAGATCTTCTGGTACAGCATTGCATCCTTCAAACAAATCTTTTATCCCACCCCCAAGACCATCATCATCTGACATCTCTCGTATGAGAAATGACTGGAACAGGAGTGGCAAGGTCCTAAACAGACTCTTTTCTGGCTTATCCTCAACCCTATCTTTTCTGGTAGGCTGATACCCTAACCCATGCTTAAAGTTTCTCTTTGGGATCACAATAGGCTCGATAATTCCTTGTAAATTCTTGCCCAAGCCTCGACCAGGTTCGAACCTATTTCTTAACATCACAGTTGCAATCATTTTGTAGACAGAAGGCATTGATATTTTGGGTGTCAAATCTCTTTTCGCAGCATTTACAATTTCCATTGTATAGAAACTGCTACCTTTTGGAACATCTTCAATCACTGGCACATAACCCTTGGGACAATCCGCTCGACTTCCTTCTCATTGGATGACTACTTCATGATCTTTCCAAATGAACTTCAATAATTTATGAAGGGGTAATGAAATTGTCTTTGCCCCGTGTATCCATGGTCTTCCCAAAAGCAGGTTGTAGCTAGGATGGATATCTATAACATGAAACTTAGTCCTATACTCAGCAGGCCCCATTTGGATGTGTAAATCAATCTCTCCTATGGTATCTCTCTGCCCTCTATTGAATGTTCTCACATTTACGTGGCTTTGATGAATTTTCCCCAGATCATAGCCCATTTGGACCAACGTGGAGAGGGGACAAATATTCACACCAGATTCGTCGTCTATTAATACCTGATTAATTGCATAATCTTGACAAATAACGATGACATGTATGGCTTTGTTGTGCATTGCTCCTTCAAATGGCAACTCTTCGTCACTGAATTATATGTGATGGTTCCTCACAACGTTCCCTATCATCGCAGTCAAATTCTCAACGCTCGTTCCTGCGGGAACATACACTTTCTCCAAGACCTTCGACAGAGTCTGTCGGTGGTGTTATGAGCTCAATAATAGTGCTAAGACAAAGATTTGGGCTGGCATTTTCTCCAAGTGTTTGACAATTGAGTAATCCTTTGGTTGCATACGCCTCCAAAATTCCTCAGCCTCTCCTTCAGTGATTGGACTTTTCTATGAATCTTTCTTATTGGTCAATTCCTCAGGGATGTAACATCGTCCTGATCATGTCATCCCCTGGGCAGTGGCAGTTTGTACAATAAATTCTTTTTTGGAGGGGGAGCGTACACTTGAGTCGGTGCACTCATCACTATAAATGAGGCTTTCTCGTTGATACTTAAAGAAGCCACATCTTTCTCAATCTTTTCTACCTCTTCCGCCCTTTTGTACTTTTCGGAGTTCACCTGGGTAATGGTCTTGCCAGATGCCCATTCGCCTTCTATTTCAATCATGTTAACTGTAGATACCCCATGGTTGGGCAGTGGATTACTGCTAACATTTAGAGTAGGTGCCTGGAGAGTGATGACCTTTTGATCAATCAGATCTTGGATTCTGTGTTTTAAGATAAGACAGTCCTCGGTACTATGCCCTACTACCCCTAAATGATAGGCATAATTTTGATCAGGGTGATAAAACTGGGAGCTAGGATTGACAGGCTTTGGCTGTACTGGTTGCAAATGACCAGCATTCTTCAATCTTTCAAACAATTGGGTGTAACTTTCAGCTAGTGGGGTGAAGTTTTGGGGAGGTTTCTTTTCATGGTTTGGACCTTGGGGGTTATACAGGCTTAGGTTTGTAGGAGGGGGTACTTGGTGGTAATTTGGAGGTGTTTGAAAATTTGTTCAGCTATTTGGGGGAGTAGTTTGGAAATGAGACTGATAATTTGGAGGTGGAACTGGGTATTAAGGAAAGATATTTGGCTGTGGAGCTTGGTATGATGGTGGGATGTTTGGGAGTGGAGTTTAGTATTGGGGGTGGATGTAGAATGCGTGCGGAAAGTTAGGTGATGGCGGGGAAGATAAAACATTTCTAGAGTTGAACCGTTGTTTTAATTTTGTAACAGAATTGGTATAAACCCCACCTACCTCTTCCTTCTTCGTCTTAGAAAACATGGCAGTTCCAGATGATGTCGGGGTTTGGACAATTTTTCTTGTCCGAATACCTTTCTCTAATGATTCTCCTATTTTTACCAAATCTGCAAAGGTCGCTTTAACAACGGACACCATCTGGTATAATATTCTCCTTCTTGAGTGCGAGAGAACACGGATACCATTTTTTCCTCGGACATGGGGGGCTGCACTTTGGTAGCTTCTTTCCTCCAATGAAAAGCATAATCTCAAAAACTCTCAACGCTCTTTTGCTTAATCCGATATAGTGAATACCGATCAGGAACTATTTCAATGTTGAATGCGAATCGGTCAAGGAAACTCTTGGCCAATGTCTTCCAACTAGTCCACCTTTTCGGCTCCTGAGACATGAACCACTCCAAGGCTTCACCATTCAAACTTCGACTGAATAGGTGCATTAATAACGCCTCGTTTTTCCCTATCCCTACTAGTTGCTCGCAGTACCTTCTTAGATGGGCCATTGGATTTTCGGTACCATCAAATATCTCAAACTTAGGGACCTTGTATCCTTCTGGTAGGTCTACTCCTGGGTGAACACACAAATCTTCATACCCTAAACCGTCGTGGTCCTTGGCCCCGTGAGACTCTTTGATCCTCATGATCTCTTCTTGCATGGCTAGTAAATTCCTTTCATGTTGGGCCCTCCATTCCTTTTCCTTCTCCTCATAATGTTCCATCTCAGGGTTAGGAAGGGGTTCATAAATATCAGGGCATATGACGGCTTGAGGAGGATTTAGAAAGAAGGCTTGATTTTACAGATGGAGGGAATTTAGTTGGTAAGTGGGGAGAATATTTTGGAAATTGGAAAGGTTATGTGGGCCTTGTAAGTAGTTTGGCGGAATATGAGAGAGATTTTGTGGATTTGGAAATGAATTTGGTGGATTCGAAGGTAGATTTTTCGTATTTTGTGGATTTGGGAGTAAATCTTGCGGATTTGGGAATGCGTTTTTTTTATTTGAGAATGTGTTTTGAGGATTTGGGAATGGATTCGAAGACGGGTTCTGTGGGGTTGCGGATGGATTTTGTGGATGGTAGGCGTCTGGATTATTTTCACGATTAGTGTTTTGGACAAATGGAGGAGATGAGCCGGATGATACGTTAGTTGGTTGGTCCCCGAGAATAGGGGTACTGAGGGGAGGGATTTGGAGTGGAGTCCCATGTCCCCCCAGAGCAAGGGCATTGACGGTGATAGCCAAGTTAGCCAATTCTCGAGTGCGATTTATTTCCTCATGAAGCAATTCTAATTTTCTTGCAAGTTCCGCAATCATCTCATTCTGTTCCGCTATCACATTATCTCGGATAGCCAGTGCGCTTTCTTCGTCATTTTCTGTCATTTTTGAATGATAGTCTGAAGATGGGATTTTCTGTGCTTTCGATCGGGTGAAGTAGGGATGTTCTGCCAGTTTATCAACACGGAGTAATTTTTGTTATCTGTAAAGTAAAACAACTCAAAGGCAGATGTGTTAGTTTCCATATAATAGAAATAATGGAAAATATTTGACATGAAATAACCACATAGAGTTGTTTGAGTCATAGACAAGTTCGTCCATAGGACATAGTGGATAAACTTGCCTTTGATTGAAACATACGCACATAAGCACAAAAACGTTATAATAACGCGTATCCTAGCTGGGGTGGCCCTTTTGAGCCAAGGGTTCAGGCCTAACGATTTTTGAAGAAAATATATGATTCCTTAAAGTCAATCCATTAACCTCTAACTTATATAGACACGCAAAGGGCATAAATGCTTACAAACGATAACAAAATAGGGATACAATCTTTAGGGAAAGGGAAATAACATGAAAGAAAACACGTTCCCACACAGGGGATAGAAAATACTAATTCCCCAAGTGCTTCTTCTATCAACCTCCACCTTCTTAGCTTCGTCCACTTCTTTTATTGGTGACATCCGTTGACGTTCAAATTGTGCCTTAGATGCAACCTCCCAAATCGATCAATTTCTTGCTTGTCTTGCTTCAATTCTTCTTACAAAAGTAAGCAAATCGAGCTTTTTCCCGATCCCCAAAGGATAATGGATTGAATTAGACAGACATATATTTTCTTCAACACATAAATATGGTTCGTCTATAATTGACTCGGGGTCAATAGATGCAGGACAGGCTTTCTAATGGGCCCAGTACCCCGCTCGGGTATTGGGTCATCCTAGGCTCATGCCTGAAATAGGGTTTTGGTTTTGCTCTATCCTAGGTATCTAGAGTGGGTTTGAACACTGGTTCTCAAGCGGACAACTTGAGTTTGAAAATACGAACAGCGTCAGACGACTCACGTGCTGATAAGCTGTTCGTATTTCCAACACATTTTGGAATTGAACAACAGGGGCCGAGACATCCACGAAACCCCAAAATAGTTTAAATAATGTAGGAATATGCCATGAGATGCGATAATTAAACTTTACATAATCGGAACACATAAACAGTTAATCAAAAGACGAAATCAATCATTTGGTTAGAACCTAGTTAAAGATCTCCAGCAGAGTCGCCATTTCGATTTTGCGGAGAAATTTTGACTTTTGAGAGAGTCGCCACTTAATTTTGAAAAGGAATTAAGAAACCTTTTTATTTTACTTCAAACGATTCAAAATAGAAAAATCGTTTTAAGTTAGAGATTCTAGATAAGTGATTCCTATTAACGTTTTAGGAAGGTATTAGGTACCTAAAACGTCTGCTAACTTGCGGTTATCCGAACTATTTGAAAACACCTTTTGATTAACTACTAAAAAGATCAATTTGTTTAAAAGTGATTGATTTTTTAGAAAAAAGACTTGTGTAAGATAGATTTAGGCGACTTAGTAGGGATTTTAACTAAGTCTAAACAAAACTAATAAACAAATAAACACATAAAAGGGAAGGGAGGAGAAAGTAAAGGATTTAGGCCATTGGGCCCAAATCAACGAGACCTGTCCTAGTCTAGTTGGGCTTCCGACCCATTTCTCCTTTCACCTGTCCTATTTCTATGTTTTCGAGCCCTTTGGCTCGAGTTTTCGCTTCACCTGTGTTAAGTACAACTTTGGCTTCGAGGCCGAAATGAATGAATAATTAAATAAGTAAAATAAATAAAATAAGAGAGTTAATGCTTAAATAAATAAAACGACAAATTAGACTTTCGCATCTTTTTGCCGCTTCAAATATGGGAATTTAACCCATTTTTCTTCTTTTATCTTCTTGCGCCCATACGTCAAGTGACTGACTTAGAACTTGGTCTTTGGAATCGGCTAGAAGAAGTGGGCCGGCCGCATTCCCTTGAAAATATGCAAAGGGAAAGAGTCCTTGTATGACTCGGGCAATTTCCATGTAAAGAACAATAAATAATATTAACATATGATTGACCAAAGAAAGAGGAAAGAAATTAAAGGAAATTAATGTGGGTTTAACTAAAAATGGCAGCATACGGATCTTCAATAATCAATAAAGTAGGAAAATTCACAAAGGTTGGTATGTGACTAAACAAAGATAGAAGAAGATATAAAGGTAGCGAATACGTGATTAACTAAAGAACTACATGACGCAGATCTTAACTAATCTATTAGGACATTGTTTTCGAAGATGGCAAAACAAATTCAAGAATATAAAGGCAAAGCATATGACACCTTCACGACTAATTTGGAATAATTGCTTATGCACATAGGTATAAGATTAGCCCACGTTGAGAAGACTCATTAAAGGACAATAAATAGTTGGGTCATAGCCCAAACAAAGGCTTTTTCTTGGAAAATATTTAAACCAAAGCTAGGATTTTAACATAAAATCTTCTCAGGGAAATCACACATTTTACATCTATTGGCACTCAATCGCAACGGAGAACCAATCAACACCTAAAACATGACTTCAAGACATTCTCTAGCACGAACAGATGCCTGAAACAGAGGCAGTAACCATCTTTCATTAACACAATTAGAAACACAACGCGAATTGTAGAATGCAACGCCATCACATATACACACATTTTTTAACATGCTCATATGCATGGGGAGTCTTTAAATCTTCCGATTATAAGGAAAGAAAACACTGATCTCATGACAATATTCAAACTTTGAATATAATTCAACCCAGGCAAAACCAACACCCACCAAAATGAAAAATGGAATCTTGAGTAACGACATGAAAATCAGAAAATTACCCCGACTATGGAATAGAGAAAAGAAAGAATAAGGAAAACGGAGGCCACAAGATGGAACATTACCGGTTCAACAGTTACGATAACGACAAATAGTGACGGCAAGTAAAACCACAGAATGTTTCAATCCTCTTCCTCTTTCCGACCGAGTCGAACGAAACGGTTGAGATATCCTAGGATTTTTGGTACGTTTTTTGGACCTTACCCTCATTTTCCCTTTGGTATATAATAAACCAAAGGAGCCTACGAGGTGGTCCTACTAGCAACACTGCTAGCTCGACAGCCGTGACAGAAACTAGTAGTAACAACATGATCAACACAGTCAAACAACAACTACGAAACAAACAGCATCTGGCTAGAAACTGCTAAATAAACTAAAAGCAACAGACTTTAGCTAGAAAACCAATCATTCTAGCCACAAGCAATACGCCAAGAGAGACATTAGGCCAAAGATTAATCCATAACACCAAAAGTGGATGATAGATTATGCAACCAAGATAAAAAAATGAATAGACGGAAACGACGTGATACAATCCGAATAAGAATTAATCCTAACATAACAATACATCCAAAACTTTTCACTAAAAAAAAAACTTATATGGTCTTTGAAACCTCTACAGCAGTCAGCCCAGCATACAAGATAATCTCAAATTGCTTAGGGCTACAGAATAGTGAGATGAAGCAGAAGCAATCTTAAGCTTACAGGAATAGGACGTTACCTTTCAGGGAGCGGCAAAACGGGACGACGAGCTATCAGCAGGACCGTTACCACCGAGAGTTGAGGTTGTCTAATCAGGAATTTTCGATTGATCGATCAGCTTCCCGAAAAAAAGAACGAAAGAGAAATTTTTCACAGTTTTGACCCCAATGTTCGAACCAATCCCTCGAAAGAAAATTCTTCAGTTTTCCCAAGAAGCCTAGAACTTCTAACCTTCAGTTTTTCCTCTCCTCCCCCCAAAAAAAACAAAAAAAAAACCTCTCCTGTTGTGGCGACCAAGAGGTCTATTTATAACAAAACCGATAAGGAGGGGTCCCTTTAAGGGTTTGGAAAAAACGGATCCCCTTTTCCAAAATTTTTGGAATCTTTCACAGCTTTCCCTTCATCTCTCATTGGTACCAAATTTTGTATTCTTTCAAATGGTGGACCAATAGAATTGGGGAAAACCAATTCTCCTCCAAGGACCAATGAAAAATCACTAAATATGTACCAAATCGTACTCTACACCCGATATTCACGGACCTGAACCGTTGGGGGTGACACATCACCCCCTTTCTAGAAAATTCTTGGCATCTTTCCGTACGGATATGCGTGGGATGCGTGAATGCATGAAGAAGGTCACCAATGGGTTAATTCGACCTCGGGTTAACGTATTTGGGGCGAGAAAGGGTTGGAGGTGGTGACTTCGAGTTAGAATCCGGTGAATTTCCCATTGCTTGAACGGGTTGGGCATTACGGGTTTAGGTCATCGTTTTGTCGATGATACCATTGTATGAGTTGTCTCGATGTTTAATGAAGGGGAAAATGTGAAGTGGCGGGTGGGGTTAAGTGTTTGAATTTGGGCCGATTTAGGGGCTGGTGGCTTTAAGGAATTGGGCCTGTTGTTGCTAATTTGTTGTTGAGTTGGTGAAAGGAGTGGGACGATTGGGAACTGGGTTTATTGTTGGCATGGGCTGATATTGGATTAGTTTTGGGCTGCTGGTGTTTGGCAAAATTGAGTTTAAAATTGGGATACATAGTTTAGAAAAATAGTTTCAATTAACATTTTACCCATTCTAATTAAAATTGGATCAAATTAAAGGCTAATTGGCCAAATATATTGCGATTGTGGCCAATTTAATTTCAATTTATGATCAAATTTAATAGATTGATTAAATTGAATTGAAATTAAATACGAATTAATAATTCTTTTAATCCCGAGTTTCTTGATTTAATAAAACCAAACAAGTATTTCTCCAAATAAATTACTTGTGAGAATAAATTATATTTAAATCAAGATTTAATTATTTAAAATTATTTTTCAAATAATCCTAAATTTAAAAATCCAATTTTGATGAAAATGTCATTTAAATGACATCATTTATACCATGCAAATACGAAAATAAATAATTATCGTCTGAATGACAAAATTAGCCCAACTACCTATTTTAAAATGCATTTATTTGGAAAAAATAATTATTGTAGTTTTATTTGAAAATCGAAGAAACTCGAGATTAAACGTAGTTGTAGAGGGCAAAAATTAGGTTTCAACACTAACATCAACCAATTTCACATCACTACCACCACCACTACCAATTGTCACCATCATAATAGTCATTACAATACCAAACATCTCTATCATCACAACTATCACCCCCAACGTTACTAATCACTAACATCAATCATTACCACCACCACCATTACAAACCATCTCCATTATCACTAACAAGTATAAATATTTTTTTTACAATCAAATAATAATTTTATTATATTAAATCAAGTATTTTTTTAATATATAATTATTTTTTATTTGAATTATATTTTTTATTATATATGTAAATAAATAAATTTTGCATACTAACATATTGAAAAACAAATAGTTTTAATTTCAGATCTGAAGACAACATCTTAATCATTCAGATATACATTCAGATTCAAACCTCTGAATCTTAATAAAATCAAATGCAGCCTTCCGTTTAGCTTGTATGTCTCCATTTCACAAATTAAACCTTTTTTATATAGTTTTTACTTACCCTCTAAAACCTTGTTGGGTATAAAAAATATTTGTGACCAGAATGGTTGTAAACCAGCTAATATACGAGTGATCAGTTGAAGCATTCCTTCATAAGACATGAATCTCACTGTCCAGATAGTTATCTATCCAATCATTTGTCTAATATGTTGTCATTGATCCACTGACAACTTCTTCGTACTCAGAGATACTCCTAGATATTTAAATGGTAATTGCCTTATTATGAAGTCTAATTATTGCAGTATAGTCTACTGAATATAATCAGGAACAAAACCAAAGTAGATATTGCTAGTGGAATGATTTACTACTAAGCTTGAAGTTGCAGAGATTTTTTGAAACATTCAAATAGTAGGCTAGCAAATAGTACATATCCTCTACAAAATAAGAGTAAATCACTAACAAAACTTAGCTGAATTATATTCAACATTTGACACCTTGAATGAAAATTTGAATCTGAATTATTTTTCAATGTCTTCAGCAATGTGGTCAGATAGTTCATGCTTAAAACAAACAAATAAAGTATGATGAGTTCTTCTGTTTCACACCTCTCTTAGCATTAAAAGATAGAAATGAAAAGCTATTGAGGACAATTGAGTAGGATACAGTCCTAACACAACACATTATCCATTTGACTAACTTTTCAGGAAAATTCATATCAAGTGGTACCTCTTCAAAAAATGACTATTTCAGTGAATCATAAGCCTTTTGCGTATTTATTTTGATCATGCATCTCGATGATATTGCTTTCTTCCTATAATCCTTTACTAATTCATGACTAAGCAATACATTATCATTTAATATCCTACCAGGAACAAAAGCAGCTTGGCTATTGTCTACAAGATAGTCCATTGGTTGTAGTCTATGAGTGAGCATCTTGAATATTATCTTGTAAATGGTGGTGCAACATGTTATTGTTACGTTTCTGTTCCAATAAATTTTGAAACAAATACATTGGTTAAAGATTTTTAGAGTTATGTTTCAATTAGTTTTGAAATAAATGCATCACTTAAAGGATTTTGAGTTACAAAGAAAATGAATGTGAATTTTATAATTCATTCATTAAGTTTTACGTTTTAGGTTCTTGAAAGAATGACATTTTTTATTTTAAAATATACATGAACCTATTAACTATTACTTAATTAATACTCTTCTCTTGCATGAAACTTTTATTCTATAAATAGTGTTTCTTTTATTTGAAAAGACAAGCACTCAAAATTACTTTTCCCTTGAAAAATTTGAGAGACAATGATCAAATGATAAAATCACCCATTCAAGAATGGAAGAGCAACATTCTTGAATGTTACTTGTCTTATGGCTTAGTTGAATTCCGAAGATAGAGTTGTCACTAGTTCTTTCGTTTGCTCGTGGGAGAGACTCCAACTATCTTCAAAAAGCGATTATCGTGTCTCTAAGCCAAGCAATTTTTATTTTAAATTTCTTGTACAATTATCATTATTATTCTAACAATTTGAAGATTGTTGTCTCTATGGCTTCTATATTAATATCAAATAGTAGTCCATCTTTTTCTAATTCTAATTTTGAAATATTTGAGGGCAAAGACTTTTTTAGATGGCGTAGAAAGATGAAATTCTTTTTAAGACGATTAAAGTTGGCATATGTTCTTGAAGAACCTTATCCTAGTGCTCTTAGTTCTGAGGTAGCATCTGACGAGGTTACTTTGATTAAAGAATAAATTGTCAAGTGGCAATATGATGATTATTTGTGCAAGAATTATATTCTTGGAGGAATGTTCGATAAATATTATGAACAATATTATATTAAATGCAACTTTACTAAAGAGATATGGGACACTACTCTTTGAACTATTTATTTAGCAGAAGAGGCGAGTTCTAAGAAATTTCTTGTTTCAAATTATATAGAGTTCAAAATGGTTGATGAAAAGTCAATCACTGAACAAGCACAATCTCACGACCCAAAAACGAGGGGTCTTGATGGCACTTGTCGCGGCGCACCTTAAAAAGTAATCCTATCACCCAAAATTGATACTAAAAGAGGAAAAGACAAAAATATCTCAAGATAAGGCTTCTAGAATGAAGACGGACCATATAAGTAATCATAATAATTCAGAAAGAATTTATCCAAAATACTAATCATGCCCAAAATCAGGTGTTAATAGTATAAGAACTACTAATACAATCCAAGAGTCAAATACATCAAAAAATAACCACAAAGGAATAATATCTGTCTCCAAATACTAATAAAGACATAACTACTGTAGAAATATAGAGGTGAACTTCGGACGCATAAATGTCCAACCGCTACCTTGAAAGCTCCAACAATCGCCCGAGTCAAGCAAGCTGAGGCGCACTCGAGCTAGGACCTGTACCGAAAGGGCGCAGTAGGCATGAGTACGGTCCACTTATACTTAGTAAGTATCATAGGCCGACCAAGCAAAGTAGTAAATAAAGCATACAAAATATACATTAAGGACACGTCACCTGCAATAATAAAATCCCACAACGATAGCCCACACCGCTTGCACTAACAATTCTAACATATCTCACATAAATTGAAATATCACACCAATTTTCATGATTAGTTCCTATCCTTAACATGCATTTGGTATCATCATTTACTACTCAGCCTAGTCTGAAAGAATTACGCCATAACCTACCTCAAAAGTTGAAACCAGTCAACTACACTTAGAACTCATGACCTTACTTTTCACGAACAATATCGAACTCTACTAAAAAAACATCAAAAATGAAATCTACGCATCAAAACAAAACCAACGACACCTGTATTGACTACTTTTGATTTCGGGTCAATAAGGACCCCCGGACAGGGGCGGATCTAAGGCCTCGAAAGGGATTCCCGAAAATCTAGTAACTTTCGTACGGATCAAGTATTTATATAGAGAAATCTAGGAAATATATAAAAAATTTAAGTTAGGAACCCATAAACAAATTGTATTGTTGGTCTAGTGGAGCAGAAGAACTAGTAAAAGTTTTACGACAACCTCTCGGTTATGGATTCAAATTCCTTTAGCTACTATTAAGTTTTATTTTTGTCTAACATGGGAACCCACAAACTTTATATCCTGGATCCCCCTCTTCCCCCGAAACGGATTTTTAAAAAAGAAGGGCAAAATTGAAACTTCACTAGGAACCTACAACTGAAAACTCGAGTAAAAAACGAGGTTCAAATCAAAGAAACCCCATTTTAAGCTTTACTAGATAAATTCTTTGAAATTCGAGTTAAAGTCAAAAATCTAAGTTGTTTTAAGGGTTAAATTAATGAAAGATTTGTAATCATAAGGTAAAATATTATTCAAGTGAAAATAAGTGAAATTGAAATTTAAAATCAAGCCCTAAGATTTTTGAGATTTTGAGAAATCGCTGGATGTGTGGGCTGACTAGAGGGGATAGAGTTCGGAATGAGACTATCCGGGAGAAGGTTGGTGTGACTCCAGTGGAGTGCAAGATGCGGGAAGCCCGATTGAGATGGTTCGGACACGTGAAGAGGAGGGGCATGGATGCCCCGGTCCGTAGGTGTGAGAGGCTAGCGTTGGATGGTTTTAGGCAGGGTAGGGGTAGGCCGAAGAAGTACTGGGGTGAGGTGATTAGGCGGGACATGGAGCAGTTACAGCTCACCGAGGACATGACCCTAGATAGGAAGGTCTGGAGGACGCGAATTAGGGCAGAGGACTAGGGCCAGTTTGAGTCGCTAGTGTAGAGAATTACTTGGTGGGGGTTTTATTCTAGTTATGAGTCCGTGTTCCATGTTTTATTATGAATCTGTGTGCTTTCCTCTGTTGTATATTACATATGGGTGCCGTATTTATGTTATATAATCTTGTGTTGTGCTTTACTATGTGTTTGTGTGGTATCTCGTGCCTTGAGCCGGGGGTCTATCGGAAACAGCCTTTCTACTTCTTCAGAGGTAGAGGTATGGACTGCGTACATCTTACCCCCCCAGACCCCACTAGGTGGGAATACACTGGATTTGTTGTTGTTGTTGTTGTAATCAAGAAATTATTAAGAAATGTTTGAATTCTTACCTTAAATCCATAATAAAATCAAGAAATGAGTGTTAATCTAGCTTCTTAAACTCTCACAAACTTCACTTTAAACTCCCATACTATTTTAGAATTTAACTACCAGGAGGCAAGGTGAAAATAAGCAAAATGGGCCAAAAAGAGTAAAAACTCTGCTATTTATAGCAGATTTTTCTGCAATATCAGATATTTTTTTGGTCAATTAGACTTCGATGAGGTGTCCAGAATTCATTCGGAGTCCGATACATGCAAACGAACTATGTAACCATACTAAATTCAACGTTTCAGATGCGATGGCGATATCAAGTTTTCAAAAAAAAATATCGTTTCACAAAGTTGACCCCCAAAATTCTAAATCATAATTTTCTAAACCGAAGGTCAAAATGATATTTAAAAGCCGTAAAATCATAACAAACTTGCGAACACCCTAAAACCGATATTTCAGATCTGCTGGCGAAGTCGAATTTTTCATCCGAGGTCGTTTCGACCAAATGTGGGTCCCACACTCATATTTTTAATTTTTTAACTTTCCGATCAATAGGTCGAAATGAGTTCGGGTGCACCGGGACCCGAACCAAAGGTCTACCAAGCCTAAAATTGATATTCCAGAGCTTTTGGTGTAGTCCGTTAAGTCATCCATCGCACGGATCAAAAGATATCCACATAAGTCCAAAATAAGGCTCTCGAAACCATCAAAAAATACAATATTGCGTAAATGGTATCAAAATGCATCAAAAATCATGACAATCACTCCTACACCTCAAAAATACCATAATGCAACTACGGAGAGGGGTAAAATAATCAAATCATATAAAATCACAAATTTCACGTACTTCATCAAATTTTTAGGTCGTTACATCATCCACCACTAAAAATCTAGTTCGTCCTCGAACTGAGGCAAAGAAATACCTGAATCAATGAAGAACTGAGGATAAGAACTATGCATATCAGACTTAACCTCCTAAGTAGCCTCATCTACTGGTCGATGTCGCTACGGGACCTTAACCAAGGGATCACTCTAGAGCGCAACCGCCTAATACCTCTAGCCAAAATGGAGATTAGCTCCTCAACAAATGACAATCGCTCATCTAGCTGAACTGACTCCCAACGAGTAATATGAGACTCATCCGGAATATAGCGACGAAGCATAGAAACATGAAAAACTAGATGAACAGCTAATAGATCAAGGGGCAAAGCCAACTCATAAGTCATATCACCAACAGTTCGAAGAATCTCAAATGGACCAATATACCTGGGGCTAAGCTTGCCCTTCTTCCCAAACCTCATCACACCCTTCACGAGTAAAACTTGAAGGAAAACATGATCACCAACACCAAATCTCAAGGCACAAAGTCTACAATTAGCATAACACTTCTGCCTACTCTGAGTCGCTCTGAATCTATCCTAAATGACCCGGACTCTATCCAAAGATTCACTAAGCAAGTCTGTACCTCAAGGTCTCACCTCTGAAACATCGAACCAGCCTACTGGGGAGCGACAACACCTACCATACACCGCCTCAAAAGGAGCCATATCATACTGGAATGGTAGCTACTATTATATGCAAACTCTGCTAAAGCCAAATGTTGCTCCCATTGGCCACCAAAATCCATCACGTATGTGCAAAGTATATCCTCCAAAACCTGGATAATCCACTCTGACTGGTCATCAGCCTGGGGGTGAAACATTGTGCTAAGATCAAACTAAGTACCCAACTCATCCTGAAAAGCCTTTCAAAAGTGAGATGTGAACACAGAACCTCGATTTGAAATAATGGACACTGATGCACCATGCAGACGCACAATCTCACAAATAAAGATAGGGGCTAACTTCTCATCCCTGAATAAGTCTCAAACCGAAATAAAATGAGTTGACTTAGTCAATCGATCCACGATGACCCAAACAATATCAGAACCATGAGATGTATAAGGCAAACTAGTCACAAAGTCCATGGTCATCCATTCCCACTTCCACTCGGGAATGGGTAACCTCTGAAGCAATCCAACAAGTCTCATATGCTCGGCCTTCACCTACTGACAACATAGGCAATGAGCCATAAAATCTGCTATATCTCGCCTCATACCACCCCACTAGTAGTGCTGCCTCAAATCACGATACATCTTAGTCACATCTGGATGGATAAAATATTTGAAACAATGGGCTTTCTCAAAGATCAACCTAATCCAATCACCCACTCTTAGCACACAAACTCGACTCCCAATCCTCAAAACTCCATCTGAAACAAACGAGGCTTCCTTAGCCTCCCCACTCAACACCTTATCTCGAATCAACCTGAATCCAACATTATCAAACCAATGAGCTTGAATTTGCTCTATCAAAGAAGATCTAGCCTCCACAAATGCCAAAACACGTCCAGGTGTCGAAATATCAAGTCTAACCATCTAGTTAGCTAAAAACTGAACCTCTAAGGCCAAAGGCCTCTTTTGGGTCAAAAGATGCGCCAAGTTACCCATGCTAGTAGACTTTCGGCTCAAGGCATCTGCAACCACATTACTCTTGCCTGGATAGTAGAGAATAATCAAATCATAATCCTTAAGTAACTCAAGCCAAAAATATTGCCTTATATTAAGATCTCGATGGGGAAAGAAGTACTGAAGGCTACGATGATCTGAGAAGATCTCACAACGACTCCATACAAGTAGTGCCTCCATAACTTCAAGGCAAACACAACTGCGCACACAACAAATCATAGGTAGGATAATTCCTCTCATGACGCATATGCAATCACCTTGCCCTCCTGCATCAACACAACACCTAACCCAACACCCGAAGCATTACAAAAGATGGTAAAGCCAATGCCCTTCTTAGGTAAAGCCAATATAGGAGCTGAAGTCAACAAATCCTTGAGCTTTTGAAAGCTCGCCTCACAAGCATCGGACCACTGAAAAGAAATCTTCTTCTAGGTTAACTTGGTCAATGGAGCCGCAATGGATGAAAAACCCTCAACAAAACGCCGACAATACCTGGCCAAGCCAACAAAATTTTGAATCTCAGTGGGCGAAGTAGGTCTAGCCTAATCACGAACCATTGCAACCTTAGTTAGATCAACCATAATACCTTCCTTAGTCACCACATGACTCAAGAAAGAAACAGACTCCAACCAAAACTCGCACTTAGAGAACTTAGCATACAACTTCTCATCCCTCAATCTCTGAAGCACAATCCGCAAATGCTTCAAATGCTCAACCTCACTCTTGAAATAAACAAAGATATCATCTATAAATACAATAACAAAGAAGTCAAGATATGATCGAAACACCTGGTTCACCAACTCCATGAACACGGCAGGGGCATTGGTCAACCCAAAATACATGACCAATAACTCATAATGACCATATCGAGTCTGAAAAGCTCTCTTCGAAATATCCGAAGCTCTAATCCTTAACTAATGATAACCGAACCTCAAATCAATCTTCAAAAATACTGCAGCACCCTAAAGCTGCTCAAACAAATCATTAATGCGAGGAAGAGGATACTTATTCTTAACCGTCACCTTATTCAACTGTCGATAATCAACTCACATCCGCATAGACCCATCCTTTTTCTTTACAAACAAGACAGGTGCACCTCAAGGTGAAACACTAGGTCGGATAAATCCCTTATCCAACAACTCCTGCAACTGATCATTCAGTTCCTTCAACTCTGTCGGGGTCATCCTATAAGGAGGAATAGAAATGGGCTTCGTGCTCAGCTCAACATCAATACTGAAATCAATATCTAAATCCGGAGGTATACCAGGCAAGTCCGTAGGGAACACATCCATAAACTCACGGACAACACAGACAGAATCCAAGGAAGGAGGCGAAACAACATTGGTGTTACGAATATGACTCAAGAACGAAAAACATCCCCTCTCAATCAATTTACGAGCCTGAACAAAAAGATATAATCCTCTTAGGACTTGAATGAAGTGCACCCTTCCAAGCTATCCTTGACACACCCAATGAAGCTGAAATCACAGTTTAAACAAAACAATCGAAGACATACTACAAAAAATAAATCAAATTGCGAGGGTTAATTTTACAGTTTGTGGGGGTTTATATAATTCCGAAGGTTTCCAAAACCCCCACAATTCAAGCCGTCACAAACAATTTGCGGCAGTTTTTTTCCAACCTCCATAATTAATTTGCGGGGGTTATTTTGCAGCGGTTGACCCCTGTTACTCTAAATTTAATTATTTTTCTTAATAACTAATTATAGATTCTAATTTTAGCTCAAATTTAATTGTTCCTTTAGACTTAACCTACAATCCAATATTTGTTCAATTCATACATCATTAATACAACATGAGTAATTAAACATTGTAATTGACAAGCATATCAAAAATACATTGAACATTAAACTTTAAAATTAAATTTTCAACATCAACATCTTCAAACTCCAAATTTTCAACATTAACTAGTATTTTCAAACTCCAAAATTTTCAACATTAATATAGAAAAAGGTATATCAAACATTGCTTTCAGAAATTTCTCTGTTGGGTCGAGCTTGACTGGAGAATCATCTTTGTACTCTTTTAACTTATGTTCTTTGTCTTTGGATGGAGCCATCTCCAATAAAATCTCAAGGAGCTCAGTTCCAATAATTTCAGCATTACCTGAATCGAAAATTTAACTTGTTACTGTTGTCTGTTCTCCTAAATCCCAAAACCTTACGAGTCCTACATACACTTGAACTTCTGTATACTGATGAAACCATTAAAGAACAGCGATTGAACGCAGAATTGTTGACATGGTAGAACCTCTGACTATTGATGAAACCATCAAAGAACATTTCTTTAAGGTAAAGTTGATACCCTAGTTTCAGAACTACAAGATGCTACATCCTAAAAAAAGAACATACTGAAATCCTCGGGAGCAAAGGACCATAACTTTTAGCAAGATAAACTAGTCCCCTTGGCTTTACTAGCTAAAGCATTGTGACCATCTAGCAATATATTAGCTTACTACAATAAGAGCCATGAAGAAGGATTATCCAGTAATCAATCATTTGTTCAAATACTAACTAGGTGATTTTGCCCCCTTTAGTACTCAACAGGAGGATTTATTTGGTAACATCAAACACACACTTCATTCTATTTTCCAGCTCTTAATTTCAATTCAGAGAGGGATTTAACTTAAACAAACCCACCAAATGTAATGAAGTCTTACAGAAAGAATCATTTTAACCTATTGTAGTGGGTAACCCTTCTCACCCATAGTTATCTTTTAGGTCAACCTAATAGCATAAAGATTGATGTATTTAAGTCTAACTCTTCAAAGAACGGTGAAAATGATGAATACCTTCTAAAAGGGCTTCACATATTTTCTCTGTGGTTACATTTAGGGCCCTCAGGAAAATTGCAATGTTTTGCGCCTTCTTTGGATCAAGTACTCTATTCTCTTGGTTCGGTGAAGGAACAAAGCTTCTAGCTGTGTCATTTGTATTCAAAGTAGGATCCTTGACGACAAACAATGTTTCTATCATCTCTTCATTCAACCTGCAAACAAAAGGCAATGAATATCTGTAATGAAATTTTACACAGGAGTAAGTTATGTTGCTCAGACTCTCCAAAAAAAGGTTGTTGAACCCATGTCGGATCCTCAAAAATGAATTCAACAAGTACTTTTTTGAAGAGTCCGAGTAACCAAGGTAGTAAAAGTTACAGATTATCATACTTAAATGAGCTTGATTTCAGTTGATACCACTCCATTTTGCGATCCAAACTTGCTCTCACTTTATTCCAATGCAAAGTTTTCAACTTTGGTTTAGGCTCCTCAGTTTTCTCATCATTCTTCTCAACATGTTCTGAAATAGAAGGCAACTCCATTGGAGAAACCAATACTGGACTCTCAACTCCTATGGATTTTAAAGGAGTTTTAAGAACCAAAGACTGCGGTGGCAGTGGTGGTGGTGGTGGACATAACGGTGGCGGAACAGAAGCTGGTGTAGCATGTTGTATGTGATTTCTATTTCTTTCTAGAAACTGAACATCCTGCTCCAAAAAATTGAAAATTCCAGGAGATGAGTCCATCCTTCTAGTTGAATATCTCTCTGGAGATAGCAAACTACGTGGTGATAGTGATGGTGACAGAGATGGAGATTCTACAAATATTGGCACATTAGCCATCGTCTGTGGCGGTGGAGGAGGGGGAGGTGGATACTGAGGTGGTGGAGCAGTGTCAACAGCCACCAATTCCAGTGATTTAGCTCTTCAATTTTCCCTTTTCGAACTCAAACTCGCTGGTGGCGAAATGCTCAATGATACAGACCGAACAAGCGAACCAGATCCGGAACTGGAAGATGAACTAGAAGAAGACGAGCTACAACCACCAAACTTGTCAACTTCAACAGCAGCAAAATCTCTACGGGGAAATGATCCACCTCCTATAGAACTCTCTCTACCACCTATAGATCCCGCAGAAGAGTAAAAATCAACACCATTCTCAGCAGTACCTGAGAAAAACCTCGTGTTCCCATAACTCTGTCTCGCATTCCTTCCAAGTAGAGGCGGCAATGGACGTAACTCTGGCGATTCCATTTTCCTATATGGACTCTGATTACTACTGTTATTCCGAATATGACTATTTTTATGAGTGTCAACGCTGCCATGAGAGTTAACAAGTGTACCTAAGTAGAGAAAGAAGATCATAAGCAGAGTGAATTGTCGTACCAGAAATAGGCTAAAATCAGTGGAACAAATTACAGAGCTTGGGGATTTCCTTATGATATGCATGTGAACCGAATGCATATTATATTTTGATAGCAAATGCTTGCTATTTTTGAACCAAATGAACTTTTCTTTTAACAAACTATAGACTTGGTTCAGCATATTGTTAAGAGTAGTAGAATAATTCTTTTGAACATAAACAGACATCTGTTGGCTACAAGAAAGAGTGAAAGACTGATATATCTTAGTATTTGCAGCTAGAAAGACCTTATACCTGACTTCTCGTTAAGCCAGTTTACCTAGCTAGCATAGTTTTGTCAGAATGTTTCGGGTACCTGGAAAAGAGAAACAATTACAAATTAGACGGAAAAGAGAAACAATTACCTTTTTCATGTATCCTAACAATGCAAATTATAGAAAAGTTTAACAAATCCTGCTAGATGCTATGCAATTATATAAGTCTACTTTTGTTAAATGCTTCTAAAGAATAGTTTGGTACTCTATTACATTACCAGCCCCAAATATAACTACCCAAACATCTCTTCACTTTTTTAAGTTCTTCCATGGGGTCAACATACTCAGCCCCAAATATAACTACCGAAGCCATTATATATCCATTCCAAGAGGGAGGTTAAATATATTTCCTGTACCTTATGAATAAAAGATACCACTGAATAGATTCCCCTTCCATGTGAACAACTACAATTCCTACTCTTTGATATATGGAAACTTCTTCTAAATAAATGATTTGATCCACCCTAAACATCCAATAACTCAAATCTTCTTCTTAAAACATAGAAAAATCCATTCTAGTATACCTATTCATGACATGGATAGGGTTATTGTTCATAACAGGGCTTTTCTCTTTCTGCCTTCTATAGTACCAGGACCATTATCCATATGCCTTTCTATGGAATTCCTCATTAATGAAGGAACGACTTCTTCATCAGAAGCTAGATTTCTTGGATCCCAACCCCCTTCAACCTGGTCTTTTAATTAAAGCAATACCAACTCCAACCCCTTCAAATATGACACTTCTACATCGAGTTTCCCAACTTCTGCAACCAATTTCTGCATCATGTCTTACAATTACCCAATTCTTATGAAGAACATTCAATATTGTTATCATAGAAACATGAGTATTCATATGGTGGATTTAGGTATTCATAGATGAAATTAGAGAGAATAACTTAATATTGATGAATAGAGAGAAGAAGATACAGAAGAAATTATAGTAGACAAAAGTAATTTGATTATTCATTAACTGCCATAATTATGGAAATGTACAAAGCGTTGTAGCAAAAGAATAATAAATACCTTTCTAGTTGATTTTCCCAGTCATTTACTTATAGCTAACAGCTCCACCAATTGACTTTGATGAATACTTATGGATGAAGAAAAATCTCAAAGAGCCAAGCACGCAAAACCGAAATAGAGGTTTCAGGCAAACCCCTCTGATGTCATTGCAAATAGAGATCAATTTGGGAGGTCGACCGGAGAAGCAATTTGGGGGAAATGAGAGAGTGAAAGCTACCTATCGATTTGGTAAAGTGAGAGCTGCCAAATCGATTTGATAAAGTGAGGAAAAAATATTTTGACCAATTAAAAAAAAAAGGGAAAATATAAGGTTTGAGCAATATTTTTTCGATTATAAATTTATATTTTTTTTATCGAATATGCGCTATTTTTTTATTGATAGCGGGGGTTTAAAAACCCCCGCAACCCTATAAATTTTAGCGGCAGATTTTTAACCCTTATATTTTATATAATTTTACGGAGGTTAAAATAACCCCCGCAATATTACCCATTTTTTGTAGTGACAACATGATAAAAAGCCGACCAATTCATACCCAAAATAACATCAAAATCGATCATATCTAATACAAGCAAATCTACCAAAGTATCACGCCCGACAAAAGTCACAACACAAGATTGATGCGCCCGATCCACCACTAAAGAATCACCTACCAGTGTAGATACACGAATAGGCATGGCAAGAGGCTCACTAGCAGAATCAAAACCCAAAGCAAAATACACAGACACATAAAAGAAAGTCGATCCAAAATCAAATAATGCAGATGCAGGTCTGAAATAAACGGGGACGATGCCTGTAATCACAGCAACAAAAACCTTTGCCTCAGGTCTGGCTGGTATAGCATAACACTGACCACGACCACCAACCGCTTAAGTGGCCCCACGGCAACCCCTACAAGCTCCACTACCTATGCTCATTGCACATCTGGTAGCACCCCTACCCCCCACAACTGAAATAGGAGTAGCCCAAACCACCTGGCGGGGATCGTCCCTGGCCACATAACAAATCTCATCACACGCATAGCAACCTCTACAACCAGTCTCAATAGAAAAAGGTATAACTGGGCCCGAACGGCCACCCTGAATTGCTGAACTAGAAGATCTACCACCTGAACTCTGTAAATCCACCTGCACTGACCTACCATGGTATCCACGAGAACCTCTAAAATCTCTGTCTCGAGAGGTTTGACTCCTAAACTCACCAAAACGTAGCGCCTTCCTGGCGCTTCCCTGAGATACACTAAGAATACCATCTGCCATCTTAGCATAACTCTGGAAAGAAGCCCCAAACACAACTATTTGAGACGTATCTAACTGAAGAGAGACACCCAAATCCTTCACAAACTTCTGAACCTTCTCAGAATTAATAAAATGCTATCATTGGAATATCTGGACAGGGCATGGAAGCGTGCCTCATACTCAGCAACTGTCATAGCGCCTATCTCTAAATGATCAAACTCGTCTTACATACGGTCTCTCAAAATGAAAGGCACAAATCTCTTTAGAAAAACCTCAGCGAACTGATCCCAAGTCATCTCAGGAGAATCATAGGGTCTACAACTGACAAGCGACCTCTACCAATCTCTCGTTGCATCTCTCAACTGATAAGATGTAGTATAAGCCACACTATCCGTGCAGAATTAATTAAACACAACTCAAAACACAGGTTATGGAAGAACTTCGCACGATAAAGAATAAAATGAGGAAAGTTTTCTAAAAATGTCTTATAGCCTCTCGAAAATAGATACGGACGTCTACGTACTGATCTGTGAGACTTTATTATACATCTTATTCTTACACCATTGAGACCAATGAAACCTGGCTACTCTGATACCAATTTATCACGACCCAAAAATAAGGGTCTTAATGGCACTTGTTGCGGCTCACCTTGACAAGTAAGCCTATCACCTAAACTGATACGAAAAGAGGAAAAGACAAAAGTATCCCAAGATAAGGCTTCTAGAATGAAGCCAAACTATATAAGTAATCATAAAATTGCAGAAAGAACTTATCCAAAATACCTATCCTACCCAAAACCAGGTGTCAATAGTATAAGAACTACTAATACAATCCAAGAGTCAAATACATCAGAAAAACAACAACAAAGGAATAATATCTGTCTCCGAATACTAATAAAGACATAACTACTGTAGAAAAATAGAAGTGATCTTCGAACACATGAATGTCTAACCGCTACCTTGGAAGCTCCAACAATTGCCCGAGTCAAGCAAGTTGAGGCACACTCAAGCTAGGACGTGCACTGAAAGGGCGCAGTAGGCATAAGTACGGTCCACTTGTACTCAGTAGGTATCATAGGCCGACCAAGCAAAATAGTAAATAAAGCATACAAAATATACACTAAGGGCACGTCACCTGCGATAAAAAAATATCCCACAACGGTAGCCCACACCGCTTGCACTAACAGTTCTAACATATCTCACATATATTGCAATATCATACCAAGATAAACTAAAAGTACGTATTATATCACATATAAGAAGAACATGGGGAACATGCATATACAAGATCATCAAATACAAGTAAAAGAAGATACGATAAATACATAAATGACAAGTTAATATGGCAATACAACACAACATAACACAATAAAGTAAGTGCAATGTATATGATGATGATGATGCACGAGGTCATCGCACAACCTCCAAGAGCATCGCACAATCCCCGTATACATTTACGGAGGCAAGCCTCCCAACGTAGGACCTATGGGGGGTTCGTCAACACGTATACAATCCACATATCTCATATCTCCTTTTCAGCACATCCCTTGGAAAGGGTTTTATAAGTGTTACAATATCTCCTCCCCGGCACATCTCTCGGGGAAGGTTTTAAAACGTTGTTGTCAGTGTTTTTCAGATGTTGCCACGATGGTACCAATATTTTATGAATGAGTATGATATAAGGATATAATGCTCACAGCCAAGCACAATGAGTATTTTCACAACCAATCACAATGACATATTTCCACAACCATGTGAGCTAATATCCACTCATTATTTTAGTTTCATCCACGAATTTTCACATGTCTCATATGCCAAATAAAGTGAATATAATCACAATATACAAATGGTACCATATTAAGCATCTTAACAAAACAATACATTTATTCACATGTATTCAAGGCTATTAATATCACATAAAACCCCACACTATCCCACATATCACATAATAACTCAATTTCGACAATTACATCACATATAGGCCCCCACACGAGCACAACTTAAATAGTCATTTTTCATGATTAGTTCCTACCCTTAATATACATTTTGTATCACAGTTACTACCCAGCCCAGTCTGAAAGAGTTAAGTCATAACCTATTTCAAAAGTCGAAATCGGTCCGCTACACTTCAAACTCATGACCTTAGTTTTCACGAATAATATCGAACTCCACTAAAAATATCAAATATGAAACCTACGCGTCAAAATAAAATCAACAACACCCATATTGACTACTTTTGGTTCGGGGTCAATACGAACCCCCGGAACGGGTTTCCAAAAATAAAGGGCAAAATCAGAATTTTACTTCAAAAATATGCTCCCCATATTTTTAGGAATCTAAAACTGAAAAATCAAGTTAAATCAAGTAAATACGAGGTTTAAATCGAAGAAAAACTATTTCTGAGCTTTACCAGGTAAATTCTTTGAAATCCGAGTTAAAATCAAGAATCGAAGTTGTTTTAAGGGTTAAATTGTTGAAAAACTAGTAATCATAAGGTAAAATATTATTCAAGTGAAAATAAATGAAATTGGGGTTTAAAATCAAGCCCTGAATTTTAGAAGTTTTGAGAAATTAATAAAGAAATTACTAAGAAAAGGACGAATTCTTACCTTAAATCTGTAATAAAATCAAAAAATGAGTGTTAATTTAGCTTCCCAAGTTCTAACAAACTTTACTTTAAGCTCCCATACTATTTTAGGATTTAACTATCAAGAGATAAAATGAAAATGAGCAAAATTGGTCAGAAAGAGTGAAAAATCTGCTATTAGCAGATTTTTCTGCAATATAAATTTTTTTTTGGTCAATTGGACTTCGACGGGGTGCCTGGGATTCGTTTGGAGTCTGATATATGCAAACAAACTATGCAATCATACTAAATTCGACGTTACGGATGCGATAAAGATATCAGATTTTCAACAAAAACATCGTTTTCACAAAATTGACCCCTAAAACTCAAAATCACAATTTTCCAAACCGAGGGTCGAAATAATTTTTAAAAGCCGTAAAATCATACCAAACATGCTAGCACCGTAAAATGAACATTCTGAATCTGCTGGTAAAGTCGTATTTTCCATCCGAGGTCGTTTCAGCTAAATGTGGGTCCCACATCCATATTTTCAATTTTTCAATTTTTCGATCAATAGGTCGAGATGAGCTCGGGTGCACTGGGACCCAAACCAAAGGTCTACCTAGCCTAAAATTGATATTTCAGAGTTGTTGGCGTAGTCCGTTCGGTCATCCATTGTACGAATCAAAAGATATTCACATAAGTCCAAAATAAAACTCTCGAAGCTATCAAAAAATACAATATCACATAAATGGTATCAAAATGCATCGAAAATTATGTCAATTACTCCTACACTCTAAAAATACCATAATGCAGCTATGAAGAGGGGTAAAATAGTCAAATCATACAAAATCATAAATTTTACGTATTTCATCAAATTTTTAGGTCGTTACACACAAGAATTCCAACTTATAGCTAATAAAATTGCTATATATGAAATTTCTTTTGATGAAAACTTTCATGTTGGTGCTATTGTATCAAAACTTTCTCCATCTTGGAAAGAGTACTGAAGCAAACTCTTACACAAAAAGAAAGATTTGACTCTTGAACAATTGTTGCAACACTTGCAAATTAAACAAGAGACACGATATCGCGATAATAATAGTTTGAAGGAACCTTTCATGAAAGCTCATACGGTTGAAGAAAAATCAACCTAGAAAAAACCTGAAAATAAGAATTTTTCAAAGGCAAAGAAGACTACAAATTTCACGCGTAATGGTGTCAATTTTAAATCTGGTGAATGCTATCATTGTCACAAAGTTGGTCACTATGCGCGTGATTGTAGAATTCTCAAAGCCGAAAAGAAGAAAGAAAAAACAAATAAAAATTAAAAAAATGATCTTGTGGCAACGGTCACAGAAGCATTTGTAGCGGAAGATCAAGTGAAATGGTGGATAGATACCGGCGCAACTCTTCACTTATCAGGTAGCCAAAATTCTTTCAAGACTTATGAATTAATGGGGGACGATAAAATTTTATATATGGGAAACTCCTCCTCCACTAAAGTTGTGGGAAAAGGAAATGTTGAACTGAAATTTACTTCCGAAAAAATAGTTACATTGATGAACGTATTACATTTTCCTAATATTCAAAAGAACTTAGTGTCAGGTACGCTTCTTTCAAAGCATGGTTTTAAAATGATCTTTGAGGCAGACAAGTTTATTTTATCTAAAAATGACATGTCTGTTTACAAATGAAATGCTTAAACTCAATATTGAAAATGAAAACATTTCTACTTATTTTGTGGAATCTCTGAACTTATGGCATGAACGTCTTGGACATGTGAATTTTAGATCCATTTAACTTATGATGAATAATGGATTAATCAAAGATTGTGAAAAGAATCATACATCTACGTGTCTTACTTGTAGTAAATGCAAGATTACAACGAAGCCCTTTAAGACAGCGAAAGGACTTCCACACTTTTGCAATTAATTCACACTGATATTTATGAGATGAATTATTTGTCAATGTCATAGAAAGAGATATTTTATCACTTTTATTGATGACTACTCAAGATATACATATGTCTTTCCATTGAAAATAAAAGATGAAATATTTTAGACTTTCAAAACATATAAAGCAGAGGTTGGAAATAAATTAAGTTTGAAAATTAAATCAATTAGGTCTGATAGAGGTGGAAAGTACTTAAAGTTGGATTTTATAGATTTTAACGAAAAAGAAGGCATTGAAAAATAATTGATCATGTCCTATACACCACAACAAAATGGTGATGCAAAAAAAAAAAAATAGGACTTTCATAGAAATGGTTAATTCTATGCTTTATGAATTTGGTATGTCTGAAAATCTGTGGACTGAAGCCTTACTTTCAACACCTCATATTTTAAATAGAATTACTTCCAGGAATCACGACGCATCTCCATATGAACTTTGAAATAATCAAAAGCCAAATATAAATTATTTTAAAGTATAGGGTTGCTTGGCTTATGTTCTATTACCAAATCAACATTTAACTAAGATTGGCTATAGAGGAGTAGATTGTTTATTTATTGGTTATTCACAAACCAGTAAGGCTTACAGATTTTTAAATCTTGAGACCCTAACTCCTCACACAATTATTGAATTTTATATGCTAACTTTTTTTAGCATATATTTTTCAAGAAAAAAGATTCTTTTGAACAAGATGCAAGTTCTTCTATTTCACCTCTTAACAGAAAAATAGTTGACTCATCGGAAGAAAGTCAACTAAGATGTAGTTTAAGATTAGCCAAACCAAAGGACTTTTTCTCTCAATTATTTTTTATACTTTTTAATATTAGATTTTATATGTAAGTCAATTGGCCAAATCATATGATAATTTTATGCTTTTTGTATTGAAAAAAAAATTATTGGATTCAAAACCGAGAGGATGTCATGTGAAAGCTTAAAGTTTGCAAACCACAACGGTGATAATACATATGACAAAGAAAAATAAATACTAGAAATATATTATTAATATGGTTTGGTCAAGCGACCTGCATATTAAAATAATATTGAAAATAACTTAAAACCTAGTGGGAGAAATCCCCCCCTACATCAAACTCTTTGATAGCTACATTGTGGATGCTATTGTATTATGGTATGAGAAGGGGGTCTTTTATTTATAGAGTTCAAAACCTTTCTTCCAAGAAAGAGGTTTTCCAAATATGAAAAAGTTTTATATTTTTCTTTCAAAAAAAGTAAAAGTAATTATGGTATTACTTTTATTTTCCTCTTAATAAAAATAAGACTTAAATTTGATAAGAAAATCAGGGTAAATTTTCCAACACTTTGTACCTGATTTTCAAGCTTATTTGGTTGAAAAAAGAACCTAAAAGTTATGCTGAAGCTATGTCTTCACATGATGCTCATTTTTGGCGTGAAGTTGTTGATGATGAAATGCATTCTATCATGTCAAATAATACATGGATTTTATCAGAAATTTCTCCTGGATGTAAACCAATTGGTTGTCGATGGATTTTTAGGAAGAAAATAAAATCTGATGGTACTTTAGATAAGTACAAAGCCCTCTTGGTAGCTAAAGGTTTACTCAATTGAAAGATGTTAATTATTTTGATACTTTTTCACCTGTAGCTTGGATGACCTCTATTTTTCTCTTGATTTCTTTAGTAGCAATTCATGGTCTTGTGATTCATCAGATGGATGTGAAGACTGCATTTCTGAATGGAGATCTAGACGAAAAAGTCATGAAGCAACCAGAAGGATTTGTTATTCCTGATCAAGAACGCCAAGTTTGTAAGCTTCTTAAATCTCTTTATGGATTAAAACAAGCTCCAAAGCAATGGCACAAGAAATTTAGAAAATTTTTGATTTCTAATGACTACCTAATCAATGGTGGAGATATCTGCATATTTAGTAAATTTTAAAAAAATTCTGGTGTTATAATATGTCTTTATGTAGATGACATGTTGATCTTTGGAATTGATATCAAAAGAGTCAAGAAAATAAAATATTTTTTTGCTTCTTATTTTGAAATGAAAGATCTTGGAGAAGCTAATGTAATTTTAGGCATCAAAATTGTAAAATCAGTAAATGATTTAACTATTACTCAATCAAGTTATATTGAAAAGGTTTTAAAGAGGTTTGGTCATTTTGACGACAAATCTACTCTTACACCATTTGATCCTAGCATCAAACTAGTGCAAAACTCTGGTGATATTCTTGATCAATTGACATATTCTCAAATTGTTGGAATCTTATGTATGTCATGCATTGTACCAAGCCAGATATTGGTTATGAAGTAGGAACTCTGAGCAAGATTACTGATAGCCTTGGGGTTGAGCATTGGAATGCCTTAATTCATGTTGTAAGGTATCTGAAGAGTACAATTAATGTTGGCCTGCATTATTCTATTTTTCCAACAATTCTTGAAGGCTACAGTGATGCTACATGAAATTCTGATCCGAATGACTCTAAATTTATTATTGCTTGGATTTTCACTTTGGCTGTAGCAGCAATATCTTGGAGATCAAAGAAGTAGACATGTATTACTCACTCAACCATGGAGTCAGAGTTATGTCTTCTGCTGGAGAAGAGGCTGATTAGCTACAGAGTATGCTAATAGATATTCCATTATGGGGTAAGCCAATACCATCTTTGACTATATATTGTGATAATAAAGATGCTATATTTCGGTATTTAATTGATTGTTACAATGGCAAGTCAAAACAAATTCGTCTGAAACACAATCATGTGAGAAGATTATTGGAGGATGGCATAATATCGCTTCAATATGTGAAGTTCAAACTCAATTTAGCAGATTCTTTTCTAAAGGGTTAGGCAAGGAATTGGTGGTACACATTTGTAATGAAATGGGAATAAAGCCTGTTTTAGATTGATTGTACTTTATGGGAACCCTACCTAATGATGTAATCTTGGGTTCAAAGGAAAAAACAAGTAAGGTTGCAATTGTGAAGAACATCAATAAAATTTTCATTTTTCCTAGAGAGTGAGTAGATGTGCCTGAGTTGAGATTTTTTTCTCTTGATAAATCTATAAGATCGATCTCGGTTTGAGTAAATAATAGCACTCTTGTTAGATTTGACAATATTCCTACCAAAGAGAAGAATGAGATTATATTCTCTTAATAAGTCTATACATCAATTTCGGTTGGAATGTGTAGGAACACTCTTGATAGATTTACTGATGCTTTGTTGTAAAGGAGGATGAAATTAATTTCTCTTAATGAAATTCATAGACTATTTGGTTGGAGTATGCAAAGTTACTCTTGATGAATTCACCTCACTAAGTGCGAAGTAGAGGCCGCTTCAATAAGATTTTAACAGGAAAATCTTAAAGCACTTAGGTAAAAGGATTCAGGACACATAGTCGTAAGGTGTCAAAGGATTTTGATTTTTACCGGAACATAGTAATTTGCGTGGAATATTTTTCTACTTCATTCAATGAACCACTTAGTTCAAGATTTGTTCACTAAGTAGTCAATAATTTAGAAAGTCTTCACTAGCTAATGTTCAAGTCCAAAAGACATCATTATTGATGCATATTGCTAGATTGATATCTCAAATGAATTTTATTTTTTAAAGATAAAATTTGCTGAAACAAGTGGGAGATTGTTATTGTTGAGTTTATATTTCAATAAATTTTGAGACAAATACATCGGTTAAAGATTTTTAGAGTTATGTTTCAATTAGTTTTGAAACAAATGCATCACTTAAAGGATTTTGAGTTACAAAGAAAATGAATGTGAATTTTACAATTCATTCATTAAGTTTTACGTTTTAGGCTCTTGAAAGAAAGACATTTTTTATTTTAAAATATACATGAACCTATTAACTATTACTTAATTAGTACTCTTCTATTGCATGAAACTTTTATCCTATAAATAGTGTTTTTTTGTTTGAAAAGACAAGCACTCAAAATTACTTTCCCCTTAAAAAACTTGAGAGACATTGATCAAATGGTGAAATCACCAATTCAAGAATGGAAGAGCAACATTCTCGAATGTTACTTGTTTTGTGGCTTAGTTGAATTCCGAATATAGAGTTGTTACTAGTTCTTCCGTTTGCTCGTGAGAGAGACTTCAACTATCTTCAAGAAGCGTATTATCGTGCCTCTAAGCCAAATAAGTTTTATTTTGAATTTCTTGTACAATTATCATTATTGTTCTAACACAACAAGATATGAACATGTACTGTTTAACTGAACTAGGACGTGTTATTTTAGGAATCAGGTCACATATGTATTATGGACGGGACATTTTTAATATCGAAATAGTTAAATATAATGTGATATTATAAATAAAATATGATACGAGGATGTTATAATTAACTTTTTCAAAAAAAATTGATCCCACGTCACGCGGATACTATACTAGTTATATTTATAAAATAGAATCGTGAAATACCTAGATAGGTTATGTTCGATATGAATAAATATGTTTTTATTTTCTTGTAAAATGTATTTATAGAAAATGATTTTCATAAAAATAAGTGAGTTTTTTTTACTTATTTTCTTGTGTTGGCATGCAAGCAAAAAAAAAATATTTGTATATGATAAACAAACACTATGAAAGATTGCGTGTAAATTGAAGGGTGGATATCATGCAACCAACTTGGGGTATTGTACTTTTGTTGAGAAAATAGTCTTCAAAAATTAACTAACAACATAAAAGAAAATTAGAAAATAGTTCCCTGTATATAGCACACCCAATGAGAAATTATAAGAGTGTTGTTAGTTTCTTATTAAGATTCAACGTCTAATCTCAATTTTAATTTGCACATAAATCTCTTTTTATATAAAATTTTCACTTTATGATAAGGAATTAATCTCAATCATATTATTTTTCACATAAACAGCTTAACAGAAAATTTAACTAAATCATTCAAATTTAAGGAAGACTTGTTATATTTTGCTCAAATTATCAGTCATCAACTTTGACTACATATTGATACCTCTTCTCCTGCCCTTATATCGATCACAGGCAATTATTTAATCGGTAACCTCTTTTTCGTTTTACTTTGAAAACTACTAAAATTATAATCTCTTTTACTATATTGCCATTAAAAAATTAAACATAAAATATACAAAATTGCATCCGTGCATGCTATATAATTGTTCAATTTTATTATTCATTACACTTTTGATATATATGTATATCATTAACAAACTTACTGGTATTTTCATTTGTTCTTGATGAAACTCTACCATAAAATTGATAGGACCGCATGTTCAAATTCTTAGAGAGGAAATGCAAATTAGTTTTGTTCAGCGTTTGACTAAAGTTTAAAATTATCTTAAAATTAGAGTTGTATGCATTAAAAAGTGCTAACACTTGGTAACTTTATTTTTTTTTCAAGACTAATATTAGAGTAGAAGTTCAATGGAGGAAAGATTCAATTAGACCAAACTAATTTGTCACAAATTTATGGCGAAATGCCAGGTAGATTTTTGAGTGACAAACATGTGGGCCCTACCTGTGAGCATATGTGGAGTAGGCTTTCTGTTGGGATTTTTTATCTATCTGTACTTTGGTCCAATATCCAAAAAAAACGAAAACTGTCACATTGTGAGGAAATTTGACAAGTGACAAACATGCAAAATGCTAGTATTATATTTATTAGTAAAAAATATTATTGCATGCATGCCATTTATCATACGCCCTCACAAGCTACAAACCATTCTGTTACACATACAGACATTATACTTTTGAACTAAGGGACCCATTTAAATAAAAGTTAATTTCAAGCAAAACAAACTTATATTTGAACTCAAAATAAAAAGATTAATGCATTGGCTTATTTTGTTAAAAAACGTATAACAATAACACTAGCTACTTGGCCATTTTTCATTGTCATCAAAATAATATAGGAAACAAAGTTCGCAATGCACATTAAATTTAATTAGCTTATGGTTTTCTGTAGTAGGTTCAAGTTAACATATACTCCATAATTGGTTCCAATTAAATACTTACAAATATTTAATAAAATTTAAGATATATACAAAATATGAATAATGTTATTGAATTTTCGTGAACTCATATGTTCTCTTCTGGATTTACTATTTATCTTTAAATACTTATTTTTTAAAAAGGAAAGGGGGAAGTATGCATTACTCCCTGAACTTGTCAAGTTTTATTCATGGTATACCTAAATTTTGACTTGTCCTAAATACCTCCGAACTTGTTGTTTTAGTAAGTCACGAGGCCCTTTTTTGTTGGTTGTCCAGTGCGTGTACACCACGCGCGTACACGTGAAAAAAAGTGTTGATGTGGCTGTCCATGTGGATAAATACCATCCACTTCTCTTATATTTATCCTATGTTAAAAAATAACTCACTTCTACCCTTAATTATCCGATTTCTCTCTAAAAAATTTATATTTTTCAGTTTTCCTCTACTTCAAAATAGTGAAAGGTTGAATTTTCGTCGATCAATTAAGCTATTATCTAAAAATTTATATTTTTTGATGTGTGTTAAAAATATGAATATTTTTTTTCGGTTAGTGTTTCATAGTAGTTTCCGATTAGTGTTTCGATTAGGATTTTGAGGAGACTCACATGCACAAATACGTCTCTTATTATAATTAACGGGGTAAGAAATTACAATTTAAGTTAGGAGCGTACAAAAATCAAACCGATAAAAATGTTATTGATTTATTGTTTTAGGGTTAACGATTTTTTAATGATTTTATAAAAAAAAATTATTTGGTCATTGATTCGATTTTAATTTATATATATATATATATATATATATATATATATATATATATATTTTACACCCAATAAGTAGAATTTTGGTTGCGACTAAGATTCGGTTTCTTTTCATGTTAGTTACTACTTTTTCTATTTTCTATTTTATGAGTATTTTCTTATCGGGTAAATCAAAAATCAAATCGTTAGGGACTAAAAATCGATAATTAATATAACTACATTCTCTTTATTGTAAGTATGTGCCTTAATTTCTTTACTATTTATTTTGTTATTATTTTTTAAAATATCTGGTTCGATATTTAGTAATTTTTTTTAGTTACAATAACTCATATGATATGTATAATTAAGATTATAAAATTGAAAGAGTTTCATAGGAATGGAAACTGAAATTTTAGATTGGATTAATAAACGGATGAAATTTTTTTTTAGATTAATAAACGAAATTTTTACAAAATTAATAAACGGATGAAATTTTTATTTCATAAACTAATTAATAAACTGGAGTTTTACAAAATTAATAAATGGATGAAATTTTTTTTAGATTGAAAGTAACGGAGGAAGAGGATAATTAAATTTTTTGAAAAAATTAAAGAAAAATGAATTTTTTTTTCTTATTTTAATCATGAAAAATGCTGATTTGGTCCAAAAAATACTCCATCACGCGCGTGATGGAGTGTGACTACAAACATTTTGCCACATCAGTAAAAAAAAAGGTCACGCGACTTACTAAAATAAGAAGTTCAAAATTATTTAAAATAAGTCAAAGTTCAAATGTATCATGAATAAAACTCGATAATTTCATGGGCTAATAAATACTTCTCTCAAAAAGGAAACTAATTAATCTCCAATTCTGTTATACAAAATTTTTAAAAAGAATTGGATAAAGATTTAGCCACATAGATATATCGGAAAAAATATATGGGTGAGGGCAGTCATGTCATTTTACCATCCAGTAAAAGCTCTACTGATTAAAGTAGAAATTTCAGGAGCATTTCCTAATAAATTCCTCATTTTTTCTGTAACTGCAGATGCAACATCTAAACGGAGTCATTTCAATTTTTTGTTTTAAAAAGTTTCAAGTTATCCATTTTTTCCTGTCACTATCAAATACCCATAATTTAAAATTCCTTATATTTTCTTTAAATATAATACAGGTTGTCCTTGATATTGTTACAGGCTTATTGAGTGTGAAAAGTTTTTTGGATTTTGATTTTATTTAACATAAAGGCATTCTTAAGCAAATCCTTTCTGTCATTTTTGGCACATTTGGTTAGTAAACAAAACAGCAATGTTGTGAGAGTAATATAGTATATATAGACAACTTTTTGACTACTGATAACATGGATTGGGGTGTTTGATTATTTTTTTTCTTTTTCAGTGTTCTACTCTAGTGAGACACCTTCAAGGTATTTTTTTTGTTGTTGTTGTTGAAATTGGTGTTTTTTAACTCTTATGTGGCTTGTTTTTTTTTTTTTTTTTTTTTTTTTTTTTTATATTTGGTGGAATAATTTGAATTTTTAATGTTGTTTCAATGACGAAAAGAGACAGATTTTGATGTTTCTATGTTCAGAGAAATGTCAAAAATCTCTTCTTTTTTGTGATATAACTGGTACTAGAAGGTTATGGGTTGAAGTTTTTGGAAATAAGTTTTTGTAGAAATGTAAGTAAGGTTTCGGGCCCTTTCATGACGCTGCTCAGGAGCTTTAATGCACCAAGCTGCCCAAAAACAAGATCAATCAGTTTTAATTTTCAAAATTTGGTGATGTATGCTAAAATTTCAGTTTCGTTAAAGAATAATAATGTCCTATTTGTTGGTTTAGTCTCGTTTTAGGTTAGTCTTTGTAGTAAAAATTAGCAGCTCTGGATTTTTTATGTTCAAAATCTCCTCTCCCTCTCTCTCTCCTTTTTTCTTTTTTCTTTTTAAACACATAACAATGTTTTTGTTGGATGCTTCAATTCTAGTTTTGGTTAGTTTATGTAGAAAAAATAGAAATGGGAAAGTATTTTGAATCTTCCCCAACTTTTGTACTTTGCCTCTTTTGGTAAAACTGATGTTTGCTTATTGTTATGACTAGGTTAATGTTATATCAGCAGTAGTGTCAGATAAAGCTTACAGCTGTTGTCTCACTTCTATCTCATTTTTTAAGATTTATTTTGGTTCTCTTATCTTCTGTCATTTTGCCCCTATGTTTTACACCAAATTCTCCATTTGAATTGACTTTGTTTGACTTTTAGACATGAGAAATGTATGCAGATGCCTGTGTTGTTCTTTGATGTATATGTTGCAATTAAATATTTTAAATTTTTTTTACCATTAATTGTTTTCTACTAAGTCAACATACATGTTCATTTGTTAGGTTGAAGATGAACATGGACTTCTCTGACTCTACGAAAATTGTGTATGATCGAATTCAGAAACTAGAGCCCGAAAATGTGTCTAAGATCATTGGTTATCTTCTCTTACAAGATCATGGTGAGAAGCACATGATTAGATTAGCCTTTGGCCCCGACAATTTTATCCATTCGTTAATTAACAAAGCTAAGAATGATCTTGGATTATCATCCAAACTAGCCATTTCTGGTACTCTTTCACCTCCCTTGGTCAATGGAGCATTATCTGTAGACGTTCCCTTGAAATTTGATCCATTCTCACTAGCTTCTTCACCACGCCCCTTTCCAACTCTTCGAGTTGGAAATCCCTACTGGGAGCCTCAAGGACCTGCTGAAAATCGTCCAATTCATACCTTGGATCTTTTGCCAGTGGGTTGCTCCGATCCTATGATCAATGAACGCCAATTCCCCAACCAACTTCAGTTCTTATCTTTGGATGGTCACTCAGACCATGTTAGTTCAGATTTCTCTGTTGACCACTATTTCCCTGGACCTGCATTAGGTCCAAGATCGAGTCGAAGGTCTCCAAGCTTACCTGAGTTTCCTTTTAAGATCTGTCATTACTTTAACAAAGGCTTTTGTAAGCATGGAAATAACTGTAGATACATTCATGGCCATTCAACTCCGGAAAGCTTCTCCCAAGTTTTCAACGCAAATTCAAATGAAGTAGGATCTGATGAACATGTCTTCTCCCCTGGATCTCTGGAGAAACTAGAGATTGAGCTCACTCAGCTTCTCAAATCCAAAAGGGGTCTCCCTGTTTCTATTGCTTCGTTGCCTATGTTGTACTATGAGACGTTTGGCAGAACACTTCAGGCCGAGGGTTATCTCACAGAAAGCCAAAGACACGGGAAAGCTGGATATAGCCTGACTAAACTCCTCGCTCGTTTAAGAAACAGCATTCGTGTCATCGACAGGTGCAACTTGTATAGTTCCCTCCTTTGGTGGATTTTGTTCTTTTACACAGACTGTATTTGATATAAATGTTTGTACTTGAGACAGGCCTCATGGACAGCATGCCGTTATTTTAGTTGAGGATATTCCAAAATACATGGAATGCAATGGAGAAAGAAATGAACAAGGTGCAATTGTAGCCGGTTCTCGCCAGATTTATTTGACTTTTCCGGCTGAAAGTACCTTCAGCAAGCAAGATGTTTCCAACTATTTCAAGTAAGTGACTACAAGTGAATTGACGCCTACTATTAGTCATCTCTTTCCGTCTTCACAACTTATTAGAGCCTTCTCGTGTTTATGCAGTCAATTTGGACCAGTCCAAGATGTTAGGATTCCTTGTCAACAGGAGAGAATGTTTGGATTTGTAACTTTTGCTTACCCAGCAACAGTTAAGCAGATCCTGTCAAAGGGGAATCCTCATTTAGTTTGTGGAGCACGTGTTTTGGTGAAACCTTACAGGGAAAAGTCCAAGCCTGTAGATAGGTATATTTCCTGGTTTCGTTTTCTATGAAGGCTTCTAATCACTTATTTGCATATTTGTTGGTTATTGTAAAAGATCTTCATTTCCAATGTACCCTACTTAATCTTGAATATAGAATGCTGAGCATGCAATGATATTGTGTTGGTAATGTCATTTATCAATGTAGTTCAATCTACTGAAATTGGAAGGGATTTTTTTTTGAATACTCCCGATTATATGTGAACTTACGTTTTCAGATCTGTGGTTGTTGGTTAAATGGAATCTCATTTTCTCCTCTCCACAGATATTCTGTTTTTTTATAGAAGAATCTGACCATAATAATCTGTCTGACAACTGAGGATACTTGACGAGCATTGGTTCAGTTCAGTTCCAATTAAGCTTATTTGATTTGTTTATTGTATCTCCATATGCATATTTTCAGAACGCATCTTTCATACAATTCAAATTAATATTTAGACATTTTCCTCAACTGTTGGCTCCATATGTTTCAAAATATTGCCTTGTCAAGAACATTTGCTTGAGGGGTTGAAACTTGCTGAAGCTCTTAGATTAGGAGACAACTTTTTGTCGGGATTTTCATTTGATACGATCTTTATCTTATATCTGCAGAAAGTGCCAGGAGAAAGCTTATCAAGCTTCCTATTTTAATCCGTCTTTCACTGATGCACAATCTGAGCACCAATCTTGTAAGATTCACTTCACCTCAAACTGTTGAAATCTACCTTATGCTTGATACTTATCTTGATTTTTTTTGTCATAGAAGTAATATTCATATCATTTTCTGCTTTTAGCACATCGAGTATGTGAAAATGCAAGACTATTGAAAATTGAGTTTGAGAAGCAACGTTTTCCAGAGTTTCAACATCATCAAATGCGCGTTGGCTACTCAGTAAAGGTTTTGAAGCTTTCTTCAGAAGGTTGTTTAACTTGTTCCATATCCTCCGCATAAGGATCCTTGATTATCCATATCATCTGACGTTGTTGTTTTCTTTTCCTGATTCCCCCTGTACAGGCCATAACGAACAACTAGAGTTTCCATCGGATGAGGATTTTTCTGACATGCTAGATGTACGGAACAATGGTTCCACCAGCGACGACGAAACTAGGCACGTTGAGATGAATCACTGTGACCAAGAAAGGCAAGTCATTTTGATATATCACATATAAGTACAATTTAACATGCTATAACAAACCAGTTAAATGACATTGTTGGAAAAAAATGTTATTTTTGCAGTTAATCAGTTCTTTCGGATCTTGGCAGTGGTCAAGTATTGTATTCTTCCAGATAGCCCTTTTACATTTCCAATAAGGAATGGCATTTCAACTACCATTTAGGTTCAGAGACACACACAAGGATTACAAAGAGTTTAAGAGGACTTGTTTTTTGGAATAGCAGTTCATTGGTTCGACACACAAAGTACTTTTCTTCCTATATATTTTCCATAAAAAACGGTAGTACTAATTAATATAGTTGCTCAGTTGCCTGCAAGAAGTTTTTTTTTTTTTCCTTTTTCCTTAGGTGGACATCATGAGAAAATGATATAGAAAAGGAATTCCAACTTTTAACAAGAAGTTTCATAGGTTTTATGGTTTGATCTGAAGTTAATGATAGGGAGCATGCAAGCTTGAAGTTAAAGATGTAATTATGGTCTCTTTTAAAGAAATGATGGATAGGTGCAGATGTAGCAGAGTTTGGTGTCCAATGTAGAGCTCTCTGCTATTAAACATAAATGTTTAATGTTGCTAAGTGCTAACAATAAAGTTATAATACATAGTTTTCATTTCAAGTCTCTCTTTATATTTTTCGATACAAGTTTATTATCTTTTAGATTTTGTGTATCGACGGTGTTTCTGTCAGTTTGTATGTACCTCGGCTAATTGACAAATGTATTGCACTAGGTAATTCTATTCACCCAAACTTCTATGGACAGGAAGAAATCACGTAGTGCTTTTTTTAATCTTGTCATTTGAACATCATCTATGCCATTTATTGTGGTGATAAGTTGAATATTTTACTAGTTTGAAAACGTGACTGATTGTAAGTTGAGTTGTAACGGCAACTGGAAGAATGGAGCCCAGACAGCTAAAAATGATTTTAAAACCACTTCACTATTTGTATTCCCTCTTAAGAAGCCATTAAACAAAATAAACAATCATTCTCTTCATTTGCTAAAGAGTATGTGTGGTCCTTAGCTGCATGTTCTCTTAGTTGGAGCCCTACCCAAAAAAAGATAATGATAATAAATAAAATAAAATA
>NC_061117.1:163314807-163362218 GCF_002878395.1 Capsicum annuum
ACCCTATTTGAAATTTCTTTATTAATATGGAGATGTGAGTGATTTAATTCAAAATTCTGAATAATATCTAACATAAAAAGCATATATCATAAAGAGCATATAGTTTTTTTTATAGAGATTTTTAATTTTTTAATCTATATCATTTAAGCAAAAACTAACTATTCATTAGTTAAAATTTTTGGGTAGGGGTGTGCAAAAATCGAACCGACCGATAAATCGAATCGATAAAAATGTTATTGATTTATTGTTATTGGGTTATTGGGTTAACGGTTTTTTAATGGTTTTATAAAAAAAAATTATTGGGTTATTGATTCGGTTTGATTTTTTCTTATTGGGTTATTGGGTAAACCACCGATAACCCAATAAGAGAATATATATATATATATATATTTCTCCTTAATCTCTACAAATTAATAAACCTATTATTTCAATTATACAAACTCTTAATTCTCCTAACAACATTTAGTTCAAACTTGAAGATTCTTGTATATTAAAACACATCATGTAGAATTTTTTGTTTGCAGCTAAGATTCATTTCTTTTCATGTTAGTTACTACTATTTTTATTTTATGAGTGTTTTCTTATCGGTTAAATAAAAAACTGAACCGTTAAGGACTTAAAATCGATAAACCGATAAAAAATATCTTATTGGTTTGGTTATTGGTTTAGCATATTTAAAAATTAAAAACCGATAAACCGAACCGATAATATGTAAAACCGAACTGAACTGACCGATGCACACCCCTACTTTTGGGGCTCAAAAATAAATATTAGGGCATCAAATTTTTTAGGGTCCGAAAAATAATGTTAGGGCCTAAAATTTTTTGGAGTCTAGTGCAAAGGCTTTAGCCATCCTTTTTTATGTGAAGGTATTCATTGAGTATGAAATTTAAAAATAAAATAAAAAATCTTAATTATTGTGATTTACAAGCTATAGATATTTGTGTGCATATAAATCATTTAATTAAGAGTAAAATGAAAAGTTTAAAAGGTGTACATTCAAAAGGCATATGACTCAATTGAATAGTGCTTCATCAAACAAATTTTAATGAAGCTTGTTTATCCTGAACAAATGGTCAAATGGATTATGCTTTCTGTGACAATAGTGACTTGTAACTTCAAAATAAATGGAATATTATCGGAGAACATGGTGGCTAAAAGAGGCTTAAGGGAATGGAATCCCATGTCACCCTATTTGTTTGTTCTACTAATGGAGTACTTGAACATATGTCTCACCACTTGATGCAGGACTCAAATTTCAACTACCATCCTAGATATTAAAGATTGAGGATAAAACACTTATGTTTGCAGATGACCTACTATTCTTAATATGAAAGATGTTCAATATCCATCTATTTAGGGATAAATTCAATATGTTCTTTTCGACATCAGGATTGAAAGTTAATGTCTTAAAAAGTATAGTGTATTTTGAGAAGTAGGAAATCAAAAGCTATTTGGGAGACAATTGGATATGAAATAGATGATCTTTCCTTCAAGTACCTAGATGTAACTCTATCCACTAAGAGACTCATAATCAACCATTAGTGGATAACATCACCATCAGGATCACTTCTTGGATGGCTAGGAGATTTTCATATACTAGACTAGAAGGATGCAATTAATTAGATTTGTACTTCATGAAATACAAGCTTATCGGTCGCAGATTTTTCTCCTACCAAAGAAGGTGATAAAGTTAAACCTGTTAATCGGACCAATCCGGGTCAACCCGACCTTGGATCGCTATTTTTTTATCGGTCTCGATCCGGGTCCGATCTTCTTGGCTCTAAATGGGTCAATCCGTGTTGGGCCCAACAGTAATAATTTTTGCAACGGTCCAGCCTAGGCCCCTTTAGCATTTTTTACCGAAAAAACTACAGAAATAGCCTCAAAATAAGGTTGCTTTCAAATTTTGACTCCAAATAATTTTTTTTTTATAAAAATAGCCTTCAGCTATTAAGTGATATATTTTCAGACAAAATTATCTCTTACAATGGAGTAAATTAGATAAATGATCCTCATATTGCATAATAACTTCATACTTATTCATCATTCAACTTTTATTTTTTTCTCTTTTTAATTTTACTTTGATTTTTATTTTTTATTTTCTCTTTTTATTTTTAATTTTTCTCAACCCTTACTTTTTTGCCTTTTCTCCTCTCAACTTTTTTTCTAAATTATTTTACTTTGATTTTTTTCTGTTTTTTTTTTCTTTTTAGTATTTCTCAACCCTCATTCTTTTTTGCCTTTACTCCTCTCAACGTATATTTTTATAAAAAAAATCTTTTTTTTTCTTTAGTTTTTATTTTTTCTTTCCTTTTTTTTTCTTTTTAATTTTTTCTCAACCTTTATTTTTATTTTAACTTTTTTTTTTTAAAAATTCTACCTTTATTTTTTTTCCGTTCTCTCTTAACTTCTACATTTTCTTTAAATATTATTTTTATAAATATTTTTCTTTGTTTTTCCTTTTTTCACAATTTTATTATGTTTATTCTTTTGTTCGATTTCTTCCAATCAAGTTACATTCCATGAGCAAGAGTTGACACCGTCACATTATAGAGGCATGACTTATGACTTTCAAACAATAAGTTACGTTTCATGGGTAAGAGCTGACACTATCATATTGTAGAGGCAAGACTTATGACTTTCAAACAACAAGTTATGTTTTATGGGCAAGAGTTGACACTACCACATTATGTTTTGATTTATATTTGAGATATTCTATAACTCTTACCTTAGAGGCAAGACTTAGCTCAAAGACTTTCAAACAACAAATTATGCCCCATGGGCAAGAGTTGATTCTACCACGTTATATTTTCATTTATGAGATGTTCTACAACTATTGCCTCAGAGGCAAAACCTAGCTCAAGGACTTTCAAACTACAAATTATGCCCCATGGGCAAGAGTTAACATTACCATGTTATGTCTTCATTTATGAGATGTTCTACAACTCTTGCCTTAGAGACAAGACTTAGCTCAAGGAATTTCAAACTACAAATTACGCCCTACGAGCAAGAGTTGACACTACCACGTTATGTCTTCATTTATGAGATGTTCTACAACTCATGCCTTAGAGGTAAGACTTAGTTCAAAGATTTTCAAACAACAAATTGCGCTCTGCCTGCAAGAGTTGGTACTACCACTATGTCTTTGTTTATGAGATGTACTACAACTCTCGCCATAGAGGCACGACTTATCCTAAAAATTTTCAAACAAGTTACATACATTGGGCAAGAGTCAACACTAACACATTGTATTTTTACTTATGAAATGCTATATAACTCTTGTCTTAGAGGTAAGACCCAGCCTAAGGACCATCAAACAATAAGTTATGCTTCATGGGCAAGAGTTGACACTATTACATTGTATACTGATTTATGAGATATTTTCTAACTCTTTCCTTAGAGGCAAGACTTAGATCAAGGGCTTTCAAGTAACAAGTTGTGCCTCATGGGAAAGAGTTGACATTACCACATTGTGTTTGATTTATGAGATATTCTATAACGCTTGTCTTAGAGGCAAGACTTAACTCAAGGACTTTCACACAACAAGTTACGCCCAATGGGTAAGAGTTGACACTATCACATTATGTTTTGATTTATGAGATGTTCTATAACTCTTGTCTTAGATGCAAGACTTAGCTCAAGGACCTTTAAACAACAAGTTATGACACATGGGTAAGAGTTGACACTACCACATTATGTCTTGATTTGTGAGATGTTCTATAACTCTTGCCTTAGAGGCACAAATTAGTCCAAGGACTTTCAAACATCAAGTTATTCTCCATGGGCAAGAGTTCACACTATCATATCGTGTCTTGATTTATGAGATATTCTATAACTCTTGCCTTAGAGGCAAGACTTAGCTGACAAGTTACGCCCCATGGATAAGAGTTGATACTATCATATTGTATCTTGATTATGTGATGCTCTATTGTTAGTCCTGCCTCTAAGACAAGGCTTAGACCAAGAACCTTCCAAAAGAACAAGTTACGCCCAATGGACAAGTATTGATACTATCACATTGTTTCTTGATTTATTAGATGTTCTATAACTCTTGTCTTGGAAGCAAGATTTAACTCAAAAAATTTCAAACAACAAGTCATGCTCCACAATCAAGACTCGACACTACCACATTGTGCCTTGATTTATGAGTTGTTTTATAATTTTTACTTTAGAAGCAAAATTTATCCCAAAAGAACTTCCTAACAATAATTCATGCCCTTAAATTTGCTTTGATGTCCAAAAAAAAGATCTCGTTGCGAATTATCCAATTTTTTATGTATTAGCAAAATGTAATAGAAGTTGAGAAAAAAAAAATGAGAACAAACAAAATAGAGAAAAAAAAAAGAGATTGAGATAAAAAGGACAAGGAAAAAATAAAGGTTAAGAAAAAAATGAAGAATTAAAAAAAATGAGAGAAAAAAATAAAAATAAAGTTTGAGAAAACTGAGGAAGAAAAAAAAGAAATAATAAAAACTAAAAATAAAAGAAAAATAAAGGTTGATACAAATGAATTAAAAAAGACAAAAAAAGAAATAAAGAAATAGATAATGTTTGAGAAAAAAGAGAAAAGAGAAAAAAAATAAAGGTTGAGACAAATTATTAAAACATGAAAATTAAAATAAAAGAAGAATAAAAAAGTGAAAATAATAAAAATAAAAATAGAATTTGAGAGAGAAATGAGTACGGAAAATTTAAACTTATTTGAAGTGTAGAGGAGCAAAAATGTATTCGTACTATATTTAAAAAGAAAGGAAGGTTAGTCTTTAAAAACTTTTCTTATTGGCGTAAAAAATTCAAAGTCACCCACTATTAGAGCTATACCATATAATTTCATGTTTTTTACCGGTATGGGCTGTTCCAAGTTCACCCAACTGGCCTAGCTTGATGTGCCGATTTATCCGTCCTACACTTAAAAAAAATTATGTTATTTGAATTTGGATGTTTTAATATACATTCAATATATACTACTTTAAAGAATATACATTCAATATATACTGCTTTACAAATATACATACATATATACATTCAATATATACTAATTTAAAGAAGGGGAATGAAAAGAATAGCCACTCGGCTAAAAGAATAGCCGGAGAGTGGCCATTGATTTTGAATTTCCAAAATATAGCCATTTAGGCTATTTTTTGCTACTGCCTTCATGTTTCTTTTTTCTTGTCTTTTAGCTATTTTTTTTAAATTGCTAGTACACTTTTTTAAAAAATTCATTGCTTGCGCTCTTTTTCTAAAAATATTTTTTTGTCTTTTTTTTCACTATTTTTTTTGCAGCTTCATTTTTTTTTTTAAAAAGCTATTCTTCTAATTGGTGTAGTATTTCTAACAATCAAATACGATTTTATAACATTATAATTGTTGCTCTTCTTTTTTATCAATCAAATACAATATTTGATATCAAATACATGAATCTTCGATACCAAATACAAATACAAATACATATTTTATACAATAATTGTATAAATGTGTATTGATGTGGTACAAAAGTGTCTCAATGTGGTATAAAAGTGTATCAATTGAGTATAGAGACTGCATGTGTCCAATTGGGCCAAATGACTAAAAAACGAAAATATATTAGGCCGACTGGCTCCAATTATCCATATTTTTAAATTGTGGGTCATTTCTTTTCAAAGTGGCCAGCTCATGTCCTTTCTCCTTTAAAGAATATACAAACATATATACATTCAATATATACTACTTTAAAGAATACTTATAAAACATATATACATCAATATATGCTACTTTAAAGAATATACACACATATATACATTCAATATATGCTACTCTAAATAATATACATACATATATATATTCTATATATACTTTAAACAATTTACATACATATATATATATTTAATATATACAATTCAAAAGAATATAAAAAATATATACATACATGTATACATTCAATATATACTATTTAAGATGCTACTTTTAAAGAATATACGTACATATATATTCAATATATATACTGCTTTAAAGAAGAGAAAAAACATAAAGTCACCCCTCAACTTGTCCGACTTTTTCAAAAAGACACCTAAAATATACGGGTGAGCTATTACCTCATGAAACTTATCTAAACTATTGTAAATACATCACGTTGATTAAAATTTTGCCTATGCATATAGACACACATAAGAGGCGCGTGAATACTTAAGAGTTGACTGAAATAACCAATTAAAAGATGTCATGTGTAATAAAAAGGCTTCATTTTTTTTATTTTGTATTTTAATTTTTTTTTCTTCCTTTTCTATCTTTTTCTTTTGTTTCTTCCTTCTTCTTCTTCTTCATTAATCTCCATTAATAGTGTCTTTGTTTTTCTTCTTCCTTTTCTTCTCCATTAATGGAGTGATGATGAATTTTATCACGGTCAATGTTTAAAAATTCTCTTCCCCCTAGTGCCTTGTGATATTCTGTGTTCTCTTTTTGCATCTTCTTTTTTTATGAATCATCAGTTCTTTTTCCTCAAAATTGACAGTTCTCCGTAAAAGCACATTCCTGTTTCTTTCTTCACAATGAAAGACTGCATTAGTTTGCTTAAGATTTCTTGTTTCCTAACGTGTTTTTTTTGGTTAATAGGGAGATTTCTTGAGATAAATATTACTAGTAAACTAATATACTTTAAAGTCCTAGTAAACGCCCTATGATATGTGAACACATATCTCCAGGTGTGGAATGTCTTTTGTGGCCAGAAGTTGTCGAAGCGTTATAGATTTTCCTACTGAATTGAAAAAACTTCAAATCTTCTTTTTCTTGATAGGATTTTTAATTTTTAATTCCATAGCGATTTTGATTTTTCGATTTTAATTTGATTTGATGATAACTTGGTGATAAATATAATGAATATGGTATCTTCAAATCTTCTTCTTGATATGATTTTTAATTTTTAATTCAATAGCGATTTTGATTTTTCGATTTTAATTTGCAAAATGACATATTTATTCCACTTTTAAATTGTTTAATGGGGGTAATAGGACATTTGTAAAGTTTAAATGTCTACTTGCAAATTCGAAACAACTTCAGTGGATATTTGATGTCTTTTCTCTTTAAAGAATATATATAGATATATACATTCAATATATGCTACTTTAAAGAATATACATGCATATAAATATTCAATATATACTACTTTAAAGAATATACATATATATATATATATATATATATACATTTAATATATACTATTCAAAAGAATATATATAAAATATATACATATATGTGTACATTCAATATATACCACTTTATAGAATATACATACATACATATACATATATATATATATATATATATATATATATATATATATTCAAATATACTACTTTAAAAATATACATTAAATATATTCAACAACATATACTATTACTTAGTAAAATATATATACATACATACATGCGCGCGCACACACACACATATATACATACTAGTCTAACCTCATATGCCTCGCACGTGTAAAGTTTGATTATTTACAATTAAATGATTTTGTCTATTGTGAGATTTTTAATCAAGTGTAAAAGTTCAAATCACTTTTCAAAATTCTTTCACACTTTAATATAATAATGTAAATATAAACATATACACATATTTTACTACCAGAAGTTCCAAGTGGTTGATGAAACATCACTTTTGTATTTGTCATATAGTACTTCTTTCCCTTGTTGCCACATGCTAAGAGAAACGCATCAATTTGAATCATATATGTGTTACGATTATTTTTATTTTTATTTATATTTAAAATATTTCTTTATTTTTAAATTCAAAGCTTTACAATATTATTGATTACATTCTTATTACATACTTAAACTTTTAAAAATCTGGTACTTCTTAGAGCCCGTTTGGATAGGATTAAAAAAAAGTACTTTTTAGCTTAAGTGATTAAAAACTTAAAATAAGTGCTTTTAAATTAAGCAGATAAGTGTTTGGATAAAAGTGTTGAAACTAAAAAAAATCTGTTGATATATTTGGTAAACAATTGTTGTCAATCACTTTTTTGTTGTCAAAATGACTTAAATATCCTTAAAGCTCTTAACATATAATAACGTGAATTATTTATGATTTTTAACTCTAATACTTCAACAATAATTTTTATTTAAATACACTTTCAATGTAAAGTGATTATGCTAGGTCAATTTATAAATATAAGTTACTTTTTTATTTTTAAATATTAAAAAATAAAAATTTTAAGATATTTTTTATATAAATATAGTATTATATTGCAAAATGGCAAGCTTGTAACAATTTGGTAATGTTAAAAAATATGTTACTGAAATATTGTTATGGCTATTATGATAACAACGATTTATCCCATTAGAAAATAGACAAATCAACAATACAAGAGACTACACAGAGTTCTTTCGATAATGAATGATGAGATATCATTCTCAATAAACAATCTCAAAAATAAATATATTTAAATAAATCCAGATATAAAAAATAAAAAATATTCATAATATAACGTACATCAAGATTAAAAATGTCATTAGCAATCATGTCCCGAAATCCCATCCAATAAATACTACTTTGTTCTTTCATATTCTCAACATTTATATTGTTAGCTCTTGAAGATTGACTAACATCAGGATCAATCGAAGGAGTATATTCCTCATTCTCTGCTGTTTGAAAAGCATCATCCATACTACATTATTTTCTAATATAATTATGAATGGCCATAGTAGCAAGAATGATGTCTCTTTGAGTATCAATGTGATAGTAAGGCATGTCTCTCAAAATAGACCACCTTACTTTCCAAACATCAAATGTGCACTACACGACATTTCTACAAGAAGAATATAAATAGTTAAACTTTTCAACGCGTTCTCTTGGTTCTCGCAATTGTCGTGTTGCATGCGACAAAATTCTGCCAAGTGATATCTCACACTATCACCTTTGTATGGAGTCATATACCTCTTCATGTGTGAATATCCTGCATCAACTAGATAATATTTGTTTCCTAAAGGATGTGGAAAATTGAGTTCGGGTCTATGAAGGGCCTTATCAAATATACGATTATCGTGAGCTGCTCCTTCCCACCCAGCCCATGCAAATATAAAACACATTAAAATCTACAACAACAAGAATATTCTGAGTCGAATAACCTTTACGGCTAATATAAAGTATTTCTTGACCTTGCGGTAATCTGGCTTTGACATGTGTTCCATCAAATGCTCCAATGCAATTCTATAAATATCGACATGCACAAATTCAATATCAGTTAGTAAATAGAAGAGAAAATGGATTATAAATTTTAAAAAGTATACTTGTGTTAAAAGGGACTCTTACTTCAAAGAAAGACAGATATCGTTTGTTACCGGGTTTGTGAAATTCGATGCCATCATTATAATTAGGATGTGGTCTAATCATATCTCTTGTAAGCTCACAAACGACTTTTAAAACACTATGAAAATATCTATGAACTGTCTCTCTTGAATGTTGAAAGATGTCTTGTATCATTCGATTTCCAGCTCCATGTGCACAAGTCAACAAGAACATGCCTAACATTTCATAAGCAGACATTCTACATGTGGATTTAAGTCCATAGTTTTCAGTTAAGTCCTTGGGAAGATCAACAAACACATTCTTCCTCAATCGAAAATTTTCATAACAACGAGTCTCATTTCCACTTAATATCTCCTGAATAAATATATATCCTGAACGAGAAGATGTACGACAAGGCTCTTTGCACAAGTATTTTTTGTAATACATCAAAATGTATTTACCTGTTATTTGACACAAAACCATTCGTTTATTCTCTTCTTGCTCTTTTTAAATTTCCTCTAGTTCTTGATTTTTGACATCTAACAAATCACTTGGATGGGAAAGTCAAATTACTTATGTCCCAACTCTCCATTTAACTGAAAAAATATCTCAATCAGTAATCAAATCTTTTTAAAATTTCAATGTGCAAAATTTCAAGGTTTGAGCCCTGCCACAAAAACCTAGTATTCAAGTGGAGAAAGATAGAGGGATGGGTCCTTTATCCACCAAACTTTGAACCGTGTGTCATTGACCCTCAGGATTTCCTGGTTAACAAAAAGGTAACTGTGTGTTCTTCCCGCTATTGAAGCCACATTGTATTCCAGAAAGCTATGTGATCTTGCTAAGATTCTATTTCAGAACTAGTTATCTTCTCATGCTATCCTACTGCAGCTATATCATAGACTGCTAATTCCTCCACCGTTGTCGGTTCCTATTTAGTTTATTTCATTTGATTTGTAATAGCTTTGCTGCTCTGGTGGCGTCTTTGGCCCTTTAACCAAGTAACTTAATTTTAGTTCCATCTACTGGATTCCCTATTTAGATAAATCACCAAATCCATAATGAACAATGTACTACAGAATGTTGGACTATGGTTCAGGATTCAGGAACGTTATGATACTATATAGTTGCTTATGAAATTTACTTAAGTATTTCCTTTCTTCTGTTTACCCTATTTCTGAGTCATAGATACACCTTTATGTCTGTTCATCAAGTTTATCTTCAGGGAAGAGTGTGTGAGGAGGCAGTCACCAGTTATTGATCCTTGAAGAGCTGACACATTCTGTGGAAACAGCTTGGAATATCATGAATGATGGATCGATAGCAAGAACAGTTATTAACGTCTCAATTCTAAACTAGTTAATGTGCACTCCACTTGAAAATGTTGCAATCAGTTCCCTACTCCGAGATTTTATTTCTCACTTACTATCTACAATGGTCTTAATCATTCACATGTCTCTCTCAAGCAATACACCTAAACCTAATACAATGCATCAAGTTTGTCAAAAGAATATCACACACGCATCCCTTGGGTGCAAAGTAAAGCATAAACAACATAAATTTTTCAGGAATGAAACAAACTGTTAAAAAGAATTAATTTTTAAAATTTAAATAACATGCGGAGATTCTATATGAACTAAAATTTTTGAGTGTTTTCTTATGTAATGATGGATTCTCTGTAAATAAAGGAGAAAACTGGAGGGAAAAGATGAAAAAAACGGCAAAAAGAAAAAGAAAGAAAAATCATTAAGGGCTACAAAGTTTAGGGTATTTATTGTTGGAATTATAAAATAATATAAGAGATAAAAAGGTAAATGTTTTGGTCAAACCTAAAAAAATTTTAATCTAAAAAGTAAAAAGCTGGGGGTATCCAGCTTCTCAATTTTTGCTTTTTTTTAATCCACTTTTAGCTTTTTTTTTAAGCTCTTTTTAATTATATCAAACACCTAAAAAAGCTAAAAATGTGATTAAAATCTAGTTTGACTAGATTTTAATCCTATCCAAACACCCTCTTAATTCTAATGGATTTATATTTATTTCTAGATTTTTCAAATCTTCTTAAAATCAAATTTAGTTGATTTGAATTCTTTAAACTAATGGAAAAAGTATTAGTTGTCATTAATTATGATGACTTCTAATAAGGAAAGATTTTACTATAAACATATTGAATTAATTTTCAACTCTTAAATTAGGAAAAAGTAGTGAAATTCTAATGACTTCTAATAAGAAAAGATTTCACCATAAATATATTTAATTAATTTTCAACTCTTAAATATTGGGATAATACCCACAAATATACCTGAACTTTAACCAAATTTTCAGTGGGGCATATTGAATTTTGAGGGGGTCCTATTACCCCCTATACTTTTTTAATTGGAATTAATTCCCCCCGAATTTTTTAAAGTGGAATTAATCCCCCCAAAACGTTATACGCAGTTTTTACGGTGAGAAGTGTGGTACACACGTTGTTTCTTCTCCATTTTATCACTTTTCAACATTTTTTCACAATTACAACCATATTAAATATTTCAAATGATTTCATTGAGTCAATTCAAATTCCAAGTCCATTCTTATCACTCCAAAAGTTTTCAAATTCAATTTCCAGTTTCAAACTTTGAATTTCATTGAGTTTATGAAGAAAGTTTTTTCAAATAATTGAATGGAATCTTCCATTAATTTTCCATTGAAACTCGAAAGATTCAATTAGCGAGTTCCATTAATGAAAGATTCAATGAAACTCGCTAATTGAATGGAACTCGATAATTGAAAACTCAATGGAAGATTCAATTTCCATTAATGGAACTCGCTAATTGAATCTTTCGAGTTTCAATTAATGGAACTCGATAATTGAAAACTCAATGGAAGATTCAATTTCCATTAATGGAATTCGGAAGATTCAAAAAATTTAATCTAATGTATGAAGACAAAAATACAGAGTGTACATGTATGAAGCTATTCAATCTTCCGTTAATGAAACTCGGAAGATTCAATTTCCATTAATGGAACTCGGAAGATTCAATTAGCGAGTTTCCGAGTTTGAATCTTTCAATCTTCCATTGAGTTTCAATTAGCGAGTTCCATTAATCTTTCAGAATAGAAAATGAGATAGAATCTTCAAGAATTTAATTTCAATTCAACAATGGAGCAACCATTGTTGAAGAAAAAAAAGAAAGAAAAAATAAATAAAAAATATAAAACTTTAAATAATTATAAAATTAAGGGGTTGTTTGGCCAAAAAAAAAAGTTCATAACGTTTTAACACTTTTCACGCGCTCAATGCGCGTGACTAACACGCAGCGGGCCAAGTGGCAGATATATGCCATTAAAATACGAAAAAAAAATCTGGGGGGTAATAGACCCCCGCAAAGTTCAATATGGTCAATTGGTAATCCAGTCAAACTTCAGGTATTTTTGTGAGTATTCTCCTTTAAATATTAGAAAAAAATACTGAAAAGACGATTTTATCTAAAACAAAGACTTTAAATGAAGGACAAAATGTTCAAACAACATTTCTAACGTCCCTCACACTTCTAGTCTATTATAAATTTTATATATATATATATATATATACTAGTTTAGTGTATGTGCTTTGCACGTGATTTTTATGTCAATTAATAAAGCTATCTTATATTATTTAAGTCGAAAATTAATAAGTTCTAAATCAAAAGAATAGACAATAACCCTTAATAAGCGCCAAATTGAAAGAGTCGATTACAACCCTAAATTATAGGTTCATCATTTAAATAAAAAAAACTGGATATCAAGATTCACTATGAACGTATATTTCAAATCCAATAAATAAGATTAGTTAAATATCCAATTATAATACTAACGAATAATATATCAAAATAAAAGCTTAATAACATAATCGTAACTAAGTCACATTTAAACAAAAAGAGAAACTAAAGGACAGAGATAAACCTTTGACTTTTATAGGTTTCTTTATTCCGCAACAATGTTTTTATCGCCAATTTTTCGATCACAAAATTTCAATTGAAAAAAGAACACATACATTATCAAAAATAGAGAATTCAAGGTCAATTATTAATTATGTGTAATTCATATATAATCTTTAAAACTATTAACTAAAAAAAATAAAGAAAGACAACACTTTAGAAAACAACTTGAGCTAAAACTAAAATGTGAAGAAAAAGTAAAAATAAAAGAGAAAGAAGCGTATGCATGCTTCTTGTAAATTTTGTTTCAAAATATTACTTATATAGAATGTAGAAATCCTTTTTTACATAAGGTAAAATCTGAATTGATTTAGAAGTATTACATGTTACGATGGATGCATGAGGCTTGGAGATGGAGTACGATGATTCTGTTATATAAAAACAAGAGCGATGTTCAGAGTTGCAACAACTATAGGGGTATTAAGTTGTTGAGTCACACTATGAAGATTTGAAAGAGGGTGGTCGAGCGGAGATTGAGGAAAGTAGTGTCCATTTCAAAGAATCAATTTGGTTTTATGCCTGGTCACTCAATGACAGAGGTAATCCATTTGGTAAGGAGATTGGTAGAGCAGTATAGGGAAAGAAAGAGGGATTTGCACATCGTGTTCATCGACTTGGAGAAGGCATATGATAAAGTCCCTAGGGAGGTTCGTTGGAGATTCTTAAAGGTGAGAGGTGTCTCGGTGGCGTACATCAGAGCTATTAAGGACATGTATGATGGAGGGAAGACTCGGGTGAGGACGGTGAGAGGTGACTCTGGGTATTTTTCGATCAAGACAGGTCTGCATCAGGGTTCGACTCTTAGCCCTTTTCTTTTTGCAGTGACGATGGACGTGTTGATGCGGAGTATTTAGGGTAAGGTGCCTTGGTGTATGTTATTTGTGAATGATGTAGTGCTGATTGATGAGACGCGGGAGGAGGGGGGTGTGAATGAGAAATTGGAGGTTTGGAGGCAAACCCTGGAATCTAAGGTGATATGATTCAAATGGCCGCCTTAGCTTTCAATGACATCATTCAAAGTCAGTACGTAGGGCATCGAGTTTTGGTCGCATTAAGGAAACGGGATCCTACATGGAAAAGAGCAATCCCACGTGTGAAAGATTGCTTGGAGCATTGAAGATTGAGGACTCATGGTTTTGGGCCTTCATTAAGGATATTTTGGTTACTTAGCCTTGTCGAAGTAACACTCCATGGCCACCCCTTTTCATTAAGGATATTGTGGTCATTTTGTTATGTAATAAGTTAGACTATAAATAGGTTCTATTAGTTCATTTGCTAGTTAGTTTTTGAATGATGAATGTATGAAACACTTGAAAATCCTCTCTCTTGAGAGTAGACCACCTTAGTGTAGTCTAAGTTAGGGCTTGGAAAAGCTATCCTTAGTATAGGGCTTGGAAAAGCCAATATTGACCTTTGCTTGGAAACGGTGGATCTTGAGGTGAGTTGATTTCCTTGGCGGCCACCGTAAGAGTGTGGTTTTGATTATTACATTCATTAGGGTTAGTGTTGAAATACACTTGGTTCTTAATCTTGTAATAATCTTGGTCTCACTATCTATCCTTTCATTATTTTGCAAATCCGTGTGTTTTTGTTTTTGTCATCTTGTATCCCTTTGTGTTGCTTGTTCTTCTCACATTTTGTGGACTATTTTGGCATCTTGGTGGGCTGTTTTTGTATTATTTGGTATCAAATTCATCATTGATTTCATTCCCACGAGATTAATCTTGGGCTTGCTATCTTGAAAAATCACAAAAATAGTGTTGGAAAAACTGAAAAACGCAAAAAAAAAAGTAATCTGTCCCATTTTTGTGTTTGGGCCGAGATTTGAGGTTTGGTTTTCTTGTCTTTTTTGTGTGTTTTGTTGTTTCTAGTGTTATTCCCTTCTTCACTAACACTAATGGAGTCTACATCTAAATTTTGAGCTAAATCCAAGTGGTTCTTGAACGTTGGAAGGTTGTTGATATTGTTGTTGAAGATTGGGGGCTGGAAAAATGTTTTGGTGATGTTGTTGTTGAAGATTGGTGGCTGGAAAAACGTTTTTTTAATGTTGTTGTTGAAGATTGGAGCTTGAATATGTGTTGTTGATGTTTGGGAGGTCCAATATTAACCTTAGAACTCCAAAATTTAAAGTTGTGTTCGTGGTGTTCTTCAACATCTTCATATCTTGTTGAAGAGAAAATGGTTTGTTTGATCTAAAATCAAAGAATAAAGAAGGTGTGGTCTTGTTAGTCTTGAAACACATTCCAAGGCTATTATAAAAGAATAAAGGGGGCTAAAAGACTTTCAAAAAGTCTTATTACCAAAAGAAAGAAAGGGGTCTTCTCAAGACCTACAAAAGAGGAAAGGGGGACAAAGGCTTCAAAAGGTGTTTTGCCAAAAGGGTGAAAGAAAATTCAAGCCTTTAATTTAAACATTGAAAAGCCTCTAAGTCTTGTTGTTTCCCTCCCAAAACCGAAAATACACTCTTCCAATTGAACATTGATCAATACAAATTGAAAACAAGAAAAATATTTTTCAAAACTTTCGACAATTTTCAACAACCAATGAGAGGCTGCCATGTCATCATCGAAAGTGTTTAAGCTCAAAATTTTTAGATTCTTAGTTTCATTTTATTGTTTCATTAGTTTCATGTCTTGATTCTAGAATTAATTAACAACTAGTAATCACCTACTTAGTTGTAGATTAATTGTTGAATTCATTTCTCTCGTGTCTTCGTTATTTGTGTGTTTTTCTCATTTTTAACTCGTAGTAACTTCTTTGTTTCAAGTTCGTAAGTAAATTTCGTTTTTGTGTCTTAAGTTGATCAAACAAAAATCCATTCCATCCACCAAGTAGAATTAATATCCTATTGACTACCGGAGTATAAACAACTTTCAATATTCGTCGCTCCAATTGTGAGAATCACAAAGGTGGGTGTATACGAGTGTTGGTGAGGAGATTTTACTACTAATCTTGTTTGTTTATTGTGTAGGTACAAATGTGATATAAGGGGAACATGTCTTCGATAGACGGGGACTATTGTGACTACAAATGGGAGACTATGATTGTAGTGAGGGGTTTTCTGACTACGAAGTTGAGGGAGATTGCGGAAGCTATGAAAATAGCCATGATCAAAACTTGGGCAGATTTGAGAGTTATGGTTTTGAGGGGGAAAATGAGCTGAATGGAGTGTCTAGTGCTTATGGTGAATTTGGAGATGATGTAGGACCTCGTGATGGATCTTATGATGACGTTGGGGCATGTGAGGAGTCTTACACTTCTTACTCTAAACCTAGATTTGGTGTTAGGTATAACCCTTTCGTTTGCAAAGATTATGAGAGCTATGATGAGAGTACACGTGAGGAGTGTGAAGATTCATATTCTCCACCTTGTAGTACTTCTTATCAAGGTCGATATAGTGTGAATGGTTATACTAGCTCTAGTGGAGGTTGTCCAACGAGAAGACGAGGGTATGCATCTCCAAAAGCGAGGGGTACTCCTGTGCTTTACAATGTTGATCCGAGAAGGAGTGTACACTCCGAAAAGGTAACCATTTGCGGGCTACCGGGCTACCTTGTTGTGTTAAATAATAGGTACTATAGAAACTACATCTTTCCATCCATGGTTGACTACTTGGGGTTGTTTTCCGAGCCTTTACTTGTTCCATACTTGTTGGACGGGTTTAAGGTTACCGAGAGGGTCAAAGTTGTCTTCTCCCAATTTGAATACCATGAGAAGGTGTGGTGTGATATTCTTCCATTGACATACGGTCATGTATACTTAGGTGCCGATTGGTTTGCACAACATAGAGTTCCAAATATGCAAAATTGGCCTAATGTTGTAAGAGACCAGTGAGGAAATCACCTCGTAACATACATGCTGCCCAAGCCGCAAAGAGAAGTGAATACTTTCTCCAATACGAATGCTTATGAGAGACAAAAGATTGAGAGAAGTAAGGGTGTGCAAGGTGGTAATCCGAGAGTGGAAAAAAGAGAGGTTGTGTGGAGTAAAGTGAGGGGATTGCCACCAAACCGAGCTAACATTGTTTGTCCTTCTATTTCTAAGGACATTTCTGTAGGTACCGACATGGCAAGTGAAGGAGAGCAATGCCGAAATGAAGTTGCTTCCCAAGCTTGTGGAGGACCTTCACAACACAGCAAAGGAGAGTCGACTCAAGAACTTCAAGGTAAAATAGCTAATTCTTACACTTTAGTGCATGTGAATGATAATTGTATGGCTAGTAGCCTATTGAGTGTGAGTAGTAGCTTACTTATTTGTGAGTATAATGATTCTTTGCCTTTTGTTGATGATGTACATGTTGTGAGCGTGAATACACTAGTTGATCCTATTGATGACCAAATTGACTCTTCCCGTAAGATCAATTTATGTCCACCTAGTGTTGAAGCCTCTATGTTGGATGGAAGTACATCGTCTTGTGTAATTGGTGTTGATCAACCTATTTGTGAAAATTATCCACCACTTAAGTATGTGTGTGATGTGATTAATCAAACTCAAGTGAGTGAAGTATTTGAAAAAGTTGGTCAACAAAAGGGGAGTGAACCCGAAAGCTATTCTTGGAACAATCTTGTGCTTGAAACCGCTTTGAAACTTGATATTGATCTCTTAGAGAGTGAGAAACTTGCTTGTTCCAAATCTGCCCGTGGGTTGGATCATGCACTCTTTAGCTATAATGTTTTTTTTGAAAATGATATAAACACTCCTAATGAGCCTAGTGTTGAAAAAGATGGTATACTTTACCTTGGAGGCTATAGCCTATATGTTAACCCACTATGGTGTGACAAAATTCCTCCTAAAGATGAAAATCTCTTCTTGGAAGATGAGAGTACTCTTAAGGGTAAGGAATGCGAAGTCTTAAAAGTTACTCCTTCTTCTATTTTGTGTGATTTTATTGTTGAGAGTACTCATGGTGATGATTGGGAAACTAGTAGTGAGCACACACATAAGGGAACCTTAGTAGAAGCCGACTTGAGTGATACTTTTCTCTGCTCTCTATTTTCTTTTGATGATATGTATGTTATTGTAGAGAGTATGTCATTTAGTTTGGGTGGAGACCACGGGAAAGGGGAGTGTTGTCTAGACCCGTGTCTATGGCCACTCTTTCTGTTTGACCCCGGTGCCAAATATGGAAATGGTGATCTTGGTGTACCCAACTTGTTGCTTGGTATACATGACAAGCAAAGTGTCACTCTTGGTGAATCCCATAACCAAATCCTTCGTACATTTTTCATTGAGTTTTTAATATTTCATTCAAAAGATCCTTGGTTATATTCTAAATATGTGCAACCTTGGCATGTTGATGTGATTTATCATACTTACCCTAACCCTCATGCCATGAGGAGTTTGTATTTGTGTGTTCTTTATTTGGTTTTACAAGGTTTGGATTCGAGGTCGAATCCTTTTCAAGAAGGGGAGGATGATATGATTCAAATGGTCGCCTTAGCTTTTAATGACATCATTCAAAGTCAGTATGTAGGGCATCAAGCTTTGGTCGCATTAAGGAAATAGGGTCCTACATGGAGGTGCCGATTTGAGTACACCAAAGAGCAATCCCACATGTGAAAGATTGTTTAGAGCATTGAAGATTGAGGATTCACTATTTTGGGCCTTCATTAAGGACATTTTGGTTACTTAGCCTTGTCGAAGTAACACTCCATGACCACCCCTTTTCATTAAGGGTATTTTGGTTATTTTGTTATGTAATAAGTTAGACTATAAATAGGTTCTATTAGTTCATTTACTAATTAGTTTTTGAATGATGAATGTATGAAACACTTGAAAATCCTCTCTCTTGAGAGTAGACCACCTTAGTGTAGTCTAAGTTAGGGCTTGGAAAAGCTATCCTTAGTATATGGCTTGGAAAAGCCAATATTGACCTTTGCTTGGAAACAGTGGATCTTGAGGTGAGTTGATTTCCTTGGCGGTCACCGTAAGAGTGTAGTTTTGATTATTACATTCATTAGTGTTAGTGTTGAAATACACTTGGTTCTTAATCTTGTAATAATCTTGATCTCACTATCTATCCTTTCATTATTTTGCAAATCCGTGTGTTTTTGTGTTTGTTATCTTGTATCCCTTTGTGTTGCTTATTCTTCTCACATTTATGGACTGTTTTGGCATCTTGGTGGGCTGTTTTTGTATCATAAGGGGTTTAGTTTGAGTAGGTCCAAGACGGAGTATTTGGAATGCAAGTTTAGTGACGCGAGTCAGGAGGATGAAGTGGTGGTGAGGTTAGATTCCCAGGTTGTTTGTAAGAGGGATAGTTTTAAGTATCTTGGGTCTATTATCCAGGAGAATGGCGAGATTGATGAGGATGTGTCTAAAGGTATTGGAGCAGGGTGGTTGAAGTGGAAGCTCGCTTCGGGAGTGTTGTGTGATAAGAAAGTTCCCCTTAAGCTTAAAGGAAATTTCTACAGAGTGGCAGTCCGTCCGACCATGCTGTATGGAGTTGAGTGTTGGCTAGTCAAAAACTCCCACATCCAAAGACTGAAGGTGGCGAAAATAAAAATGTTGTGATGGATGTGTGGACTTATTAGAGAGGATAGAGTTAGGAATGTGACTATTTGAGAGAAGGTAGGAGTGGCTTCGGTGGAGGATAAGATGCGAGAAGGAAGGTTGAGATGGTTTGGGCATGTGATGAGGAGGGGCACGGATGACCCAGTTTGGAGGTGTGAGAGGCTGGCCTTAGATGGATTTAGGAAGAGTAGAGGTAGGCCAAAAAAATACTGGAGGGAGGTGATTAGACATGACATGGAGCACTTGCAGCTCATTGAGGATATGAACCTAGACAGGAAGGTGTGGAAGTCGCGGATTAGGGTAGAAGGTTAGGGCGAGTGTATGGATTGTGGCTAGGTGTTAGGAGAGTGAGTGCGTATCCGGGCAGTAATCCCAGGCCTGTGTCCTTGAGTAGGAGCCTTTAGCCAGGTGAGTTCGGGTGGGGTGGGTAAATGGATGTCCTAGTTCTTATTTCTTATTTCGTATTGCTCGTATTTCTCTTATTTCGTACTTCACTGATATTTATTTCTATTATTTCTTATATCTGCTTGCCAACCTTTCCTGTTACATGTTCCAATACGATCTTGGTTTATAATTCGAGATTCTGAGTCGGGGGTCTATCGAAAACAGCCTCTCTACTTCTTCGGAGGTAGTGGTATGGACTGCGTACATCTTACTTTCCCCAGACCTCACTTTGTGGGAATACACTGGGCCTGTTATTGTTGTTGAATTCGTATCTAAATTAAATAATCAAACCTAAAGAGTTATAAATCAAATTAATTATGAATTGTTTTATATCCCAAAAACATGAGAAAAAATGCACCATATTTAACTAATATGATACATCAAAAAGTTGAAAAAGATCATTTCAAAGTCTAGTAGCATTTTCAAAGTCAATTAGCTTGTACGAAAATATCATTAGAAAATTGAAAGTGATAATTATTATAATTTCATCCAAAATTCTATCAGTATTTTTCTCTTGTTTTTCTTACCTTGTATTTTAGAATTTCTTTCTTACCATATATTTGAAGACTCTTTTCCATTTATAAAAAAAAAAGGTACCAATATTAGTACTCCATATATTTTGCTCTTACCAAATATTGTAGGATTCTTTAATTTTTTAATAATTTATTAAAAAATGGTGAAAAGACTATTTTGTCTATTTTGGAATTTTTTAATGAAGGGTAAAAAATTCAAAATACTTTTTTAAGGGTCTTCACACTTTTAATAGTCAAATGTACATGCGTTGCACGTGTGTTTTATGTCAAGCTGTTAATTAACATAAAATAATATTGAAAATAGCAATTGACTTTAATTAAATATAATTTCTATGTATTATAAATCAAATATAATAATTCAAACTTGTGAGTTAAATTCTATTCTTGACATTTATTGATAAAAGTAGGAGAGAAACCTTCAAAAATAGTTAAACTGAGTGCTACTAATTTCTCGGAGGCGATGTAACATCGACGCTAGGACATGACCCACAATTTGTTCCTTAAAATTTTATGACAACACAAACTCACTTGGATTGAAAGAAAAAAAGATTTCCCTTACATTATCATCAAGAAATCATATAGGGTTTGGGGAGAATAATGTGTTCGTTGATCTAACCTTTTTCTTATAGAGGAGGAGAGATTGTTTCTGATAGACCCGCAATTTCAAACTGATGAAAAAGACGACAATAATAAAAAATTTCAATAATAACTCATTTAGATTATATTTTACCTTTTGAGATAGAATTTTTTCTAACATATAATCTGCATTAAAGATATTAACTAAAAGAAATTTTTAAAAAATGATGATAATAAATGCAAGAAGACACTTGAATCAAAATCGAAATAAGAAGAAAACCTAGAAAGAGAAAAAATGGTGTATTTTTTCTAATTTAGTTTGATCAAAATATAAAGAAGAAGAAGTTATTGTCGTATAATAAGTAAAATAATAACTTATATAAAAAATATTGTAAAAAAAATAGGTGTTATAGTTGTGTTAGAAGTCATTAATTTTTAAAATATATAAATAAAAATTTTCAAAAATAAAAACTAATAAAATTTATAATTATAGCAAATCTTTTTTTCCAAAAATATAAGGAGGCTACAGTTTTTTTCTTTTAAAAGTTTATCAAAGTCAATTTTAAACCTAAACAAAATAAGACACACCAAAAATAATATTTATATTGTAATTTTTTTTTTAATTCTTTTATTTTTTTTTTTCTAATTGAGTTCTTTTCAAGTTCTTTATTTTAGGAGTCTTTTATAATACAAATTTTTTTATAATTGAGTTCCTTTTTAGTTATTTTATTTTAGGAGTCTTTTTATAATAGAAAAATATTAATTGATTCTTCTTCCTATATATTTTAGGAGTTTAGTCAATATTATAAAAATAATTATATAAAATTAGATGAAAAAGCGAAAAGACGATTTGTCTAAAGCAAAGACTTTTAATGAAGGGTAAAAAGTTCAAATCACTTTTCTAAAGGTCTTCACACTTTTAATATATTATAGATATTTATAATTATTATACGTAACCAGAAAGGAACCCCTCACTAAAATCCCGCATGGGCGAGATTTGCTCGAATCTATTAATAGAAATATCGTCGAATATTCTGCTGCTCCACAAAAGAAAGTTGTGGACGATAAATGTCTAAGTTATATCTCTAGAGGAATCTATGTACATGAAGGAAACAAATTAGAATTGATTGAGAAATATTTAGAAGAAGTCCGAAAAATTTGATAAAATCTGTGGAATAATGTTCGGATACTTCTATGAAAAGTCTTACAAGTGAAGAAACTGAAGATATCCAAGAATCTCAGCCACTTCCGCCAGAAAATATTCTAAATGACGAAGAAATTAAAAAAATCGAGGAATTACTCTACCAATTAAAAAGAAAAGACAAGATGTGATAAGAAGGACCCATCTACTAAGTTATTAGATGCCTTTACTATGTTTTATATATATGGGACTAGGATGTAGGGCCCTTTGTAATAGTAAAAATACTATGCACTACTGTGCGCAGAACCAGACTCTCTTCCCCTCTTGTATAATATTTCAAGTCTTTAATAAAAGAAGGCAGCTAGCTGACATTTACTATTCCGGCTTTGCACTTGGCCACTTGTAATGTATTTATTTCTTTTTCTTCTGAAGTACTTTTAATACTTCCTCTTCCCTTCCATCCGTGACTATGTACGACTAAAAAGTTTCTCATACCTATGTTGGAAATCTAACTTCTCTCACTAGATAAGTATGAAAAATCCAAACTTTATCAAAATATGAAAGAATTTTTCTATGATTTCTTGACTTGGTTCCAAAATGGTTGTACAGTCAAAATTTAATATGATTTATGTTGGCTTCGTCTTTGTGATTACGTCTAGTAAGTTGTGCCTCTTTAGCCCGATAACATTGAAGAAAAAGGGCGGCCTTTTGCACAGTAAGAACTTCTAGACACATGGGTTCAACATAAATATATTAAACAACTGACATGCCCCTTGTTTGGGTAAAAGATTATATCTTCCATACAGTCATCAAGCTATTTGAAATTCTTTTATATTTCGGTTGGTGTTTTGGTTCGGTATTTCGACTAAGACTTAATTCGATACTTATAAGTTAGTCTGCTAGGCAGCGGTCACTACTGCCTCTTCAGATCTTGCTAAAATGATATCAGGGCCTGGTTATTTCATAGTAATCGAGTATTAGATGTGAAATATTCAGCATAGATATGAAGTTTTATATCAATGGGTATGAGAGAAGTTAGTACGAAAAGTACTAAATTAGAGGAGATAGATTTACCTCAAAATATGAATTTTCTAAATAAATGGACTATTCCAAAAATTGACATAAAAACATTAATGAATATGGCCTTTTTGATAAAATTATGCATAAACAGATAATAAAAACCACTGAGCAATTTATTGCTTTGAATGCTGATGAGCAAACTATAACTTTATTAAATAAAAGAGATATCGATATGTTTAAACATCATTATAATTTTATGCATATTGGTTTAGTGCAAATTGCTTTTAAACCTTTAACTTTGAGAGGTCTTCCAGAGACATTTCTAGCTGCACTGTGCGATGCTAGAAATTTAAATTTCAGACAATAGCTGATCGGAACTATTGAATCTACTCTAACTTATGACCCTGTATATTTTAATACTCAGCCAAATTTACAATTGTCTTTGACTGATAGAAATATTCTTAATGCTTTTACTCTAAATGTAAAAACCCATGGCTATAATTATGCACCTGGATCTGAACTTATATGTGTATCCTATCGCATTTATTATCGTTTACTAGCTACAATGAATCCCAATGCAAATTGATCGAGGATGCATCAAATTATACCATTCTTATAGAAACAAATTTTGCAAAATCCAAGGTCACCACAAGAAGACCTATTAAATGGGATGAGATTAATTTTCCAGAAACTTGGATTCTAAATTCAGTCATTTCTCCAAACAACTTGCGGAAGAAGTGACCAACTCCGAGTTAACTCATGTAACTCAAAATACTGATGGAAGAATTTGTATTCAATTTGGCGATAATTCTACCGTTTCTTATAGAAATTCTTTTGTTATGCCTCGAATGATACTTGCTAGGCATCACATTTCTCCAATTGAACAAGTCTATGGTCCAGCTAGAAATCGTGTTGCATCATTACATACTCTAAATTCTGCAGATTTGCATACCCTACTTAGAAGTGTAGAAAAGATTAAAATCAATTCTAAAACCAATATAGTTCAAGATGATGATAATATCCCATATAGGGATAACCCTAGTCCTTTTGAAATGGAGTTTGGTGTTAATTCCTGTTAAATTATGATTCCGCACCTAATAGATTTTAGTCCTGGTTCACAGGCAAGAAATTATATTAAAAAGGAATTTTTTGGTGAAAAATGGAAAAAATTTAGGACATGGTTTTTTGAAACTTATAGTCCTGATGAAATGGAAAATATTTCAGAAGACAACAACAACAACAACAACATACCCAGTGTATTCCCACCTAGTGGGGTCTGGGGAGGGTAGAGTGTACAGTGACTATATCACTACCTCAAGAGAAGTAGAGAGTCTGTTTCCAATAGACCCCCGACTTAAGACCAATAATAGTATAACCAATACAAAAAGTAAGCACATATAAACTAGTATGACACACAAAACAAACTAACAGTATAACAAACACAAATGATAAGTGCATAATAAACTAGTACGGGATGCAAAAAAGCCAACACCACTAGCCCCAAAAACTACAGCCACAACACTACAAACCAGAAACTCCAGACCTAAAGGAGCACTCCCCTATTACTACCGCCGCGCTCCCACCCCCTAACCCTCTACCCTAATCCACATCCTCCACACCTTCCTATCAAGGGTCATGTTCTCTGTAAGCTGTAATAGCTCCATATCATGCTTAATCACCTCCCTCCAATATTTTTTGGTCTACCTATAGCCCACCTAAAATCATCCATAGCCAGAGTCTCATACCTCGCACTGGAGCATCAGGGCCCCTCCTCATCACATGCCTGAACCAACGTAGCCTCACTTCTCACAACTTATCATCCACCGAGGCAACATCCACCTTCTATCGAATAATCTCATTCCTTACCCTATCTTTCCTGGTATGTCCACACATCCATCACAATATTTGCATCTCTGTTACCTTTACCTTTTGGATGTGGGAGTTCTTAACTGGACTACACTCCGCTCCATACAACATAGCCATCCGGACTACCACTCTGTAGAACTTATCTTTAAGCTTCGGGGGCACCTTCTTATCACAAAGGACTCCCAAAGCGAGCCTCCAGTTCAACTACCCTGCCCCAATATGATGCGTGATATCCTCGTCAATCTCACCATTACCTTGAATTATGGACCCCAGATACTTGAAACTCTCCCTCTTCTGGATGGCCTGAGAGTCTAGATTTACAACCACTCCATCTTCTTGAGACATATCACTGAACTTACACTCCAAGTACTCCATATTGGTTCTACTTAACCGAAAACCTTAAGATTCAAGCGTCTGTCTCCAAATTATTATTAACTCCACCCCGAGTCTCGTCGATCAGAACCACATCATCTATGAAATGTGTGCATTACATAAACAAATTATTTGTTTGCACCATGGTTTATATCTGCATATCTGCCATTATATGTCAAAGTATTAGAAAGATCTTATCAAGATGCTAGTGGTAATATTCTTCAAACTATTTATTCTCCCCAATCACCTTTTATTTTACTTAATAATACTGGTATTACTTATTCTGTATTTCAAAAATTCATTGATAATGAAGTTCGTAAAATAACTATTGCGGAAATAAATAAATTTGATTGCTCAAAATAATTATTTGGGTCTTTATGTAAAGGTCTTGAGAGAACATATTTCCACTCTTGATAAAAAACTTGATGAATTCATTATATAGTTAAAAAGCTTAGTGATAGTTCAAAATTTTTTGATATTGCTTCCATTTCTGAGAGTAAGAATGAAGATTTGACAACTAAGCCTTGTATTCAGAGACCCCCTGATATTGAAGGATTTGAAAAAACTTCACATATGAAAGAATTGGAAAAACTGCTTGATGGATGTGTTGACACAGCGTATTCAAGGAGAGGTGCCTTGGTGTATGCTTTTTGCAGATGATGTAGTTTTGATTGATGAGATGCGGGAGGGTGTGAATGATAAATTAGAGGTGTGGAGACAAACTCTTGAGTCTAAAAGGTTCGGGTTGAGTAGGAGCAAGACAGAGTATTTGGAATGTAAGTTTAATGACGTGAAGCTGGAGAATGAGGTGGTAGTGAAGTTGGAATCACAGGTGGTATGTAAGAGGGATAGCTTCAAGTATCTCGGGTCTGTGATTCAGGGTAACTGTGAGATTGACGAGGAGGTCTCGCACCGTATTGGGGCGGGATGGATGAAGTGGAAGATCGCTTCGGGGGTGTTATGTGATAAAAAGGTGTCGCCCAAGCTTAAAGGCAAATTCTACAAGGTGGCAGTCCATTCGGCCATGTATAGAGCGGAATGTTGGCCAGTTAAGAACTCCCACATTCAAAAAATGAAGGTGGCGAAAATGCGGTTGTTGCGTTGGATGTGTGGGCTAACTAGGGGATAGAGTTCGGAATGAGACTATCAGGTTGGTGTGACTCCAGTGGAGAATAAGATGCGGGAAGTTCGATTGAGATGGTTCGAAAATGTGATGAGGAGGGGCATGGATGCCCCGGTTCGTAAGTCTGAGAGGCTAGCTTTGGATGGATTTAGGCAGGGTAGGAATAGGCCGAAGAAGTACTGGGGAGAGGTAATTAGGCGGAACATGGAGCAGTTACAGCTCACTGAGGACATGACCCTAGATAGGAAGATCTGGAAGATGCGAATTAGGGCAGAAGGCTAGGGTCAGTTTGTTGTTGTTGTTGCTAACACCTGTACAAATTCATATTAAATTTATTCCGGGCACAAAATTTAGCTTGAAATAAGTAACACTATGCCTCCAAATGATGCAACTTTTGTAAAGTTATAGGCATGGAACACAAAGGAACAATTTTAAAGTAAGTATATATTGTAATTATGTAACTTGGCCAAAACACCTTCTAATACCATGTATATCAGACAGAGTCAAGCCATGCCATGTTCATGCCTTTTAACACTCAAACAAACTCAAAGAAATGTTTTACCCAGGAGCAAAAACTTGATGCGTTTTATATGAAAATGATGATAAATAATACTGTTAAGAGAAATAACAGGAAGCTACTGTCCACTAGACATTTTTAGAGCTTAATACATTTGAATGGTTCCCATGGCAGAATATACATTTTAAAAGATAAGGAAATAAATCATTCAGACCAAATTTGTTTTGTCAATTTTCAACTATGAAAACGACTATCACACTTACAAATCATTTCAATATTTAATAAAGATGAAGAAGGTTTCCTACAACTATAGGTTATCTAACTAAGATTCAAATTTCTGACATAACTAAACAAAATCCAATATGTCTTACCAAAGCACATTGTGCTGTTTTTCACTTATCCCCAAAGTTCATGCTTTGCTAATATAATTGGTCATAATGATTTACTAAAGCATAGCCCTTTCATAGTATGTTCTGGAGAGTGGTCATATAGTGAGAGACCATTCACCTCAAAGAAAAGACAATTACAATCAAAGAAACTCAAGTGAATGGACCTATTTGACTATTAATCCGTTCATCTTTGATCGTTAAAGATAGAAAAAACTTGTACGCAAATCTAGTACTTAGGTCTAACTTCCTAAAGATCATCATAGTCATGAAGAGTAATTCAGAAACTAGTTAAACAAACTCAAACGAAAAGCACAGAGTAGTACTAGTAGGAACTATAATCTCCAGAAAAATGGAAATTAATCAAATGAGATTAGATCAACTGTTCCACATTGTCAAGTTCACAAATATATGCATTAACCTAATGTCACTATCATATTTATACAGAAAATGCTGGATATGATGTTTGTAACACCATCTAAACAGAACATTATTGGAAAATATGTGTACATTTTGAATTTAAGCAACCCTATGATTAAATGTGAATTTTTAACAACATATTCAATATCCTATTATTGTACGGATGCGACCAACAACACAAATAAAGCTAGAAAAGAACAACATGCAACCTCCATATTCAAAGTAGTCAAGATCAGTTACAAAATAATAATGTATATATAATGGATCACAGCTAACAGGTTCTGTCTTTTTCCACATATACTAGACACTAGTCATGGCAATAAGTTTCAAGTATAAGAGGACACCTAAACAAATGACGCGAACATGGCATAATTGCTATTGATTAATATCATGGATGTAGTTCGACTAGTATCAACCAACACCACTCTTTTAAAATGCAAAATATATTCAATCTTACTAAATCTAAGGTGCTAAAACATGACCGGTAGGTTATCACGAGAAGCCTTATTTATCAAACTGAACAAGCAACCTGATATTTTAAAAAAGAAAATTGGTTCTTGATTTGAACACATAGCCGACTGAAAGGAAACAGATTTTTTGCGAGACCTATAAGCAAGGAATTTGTAAATCTTAGACAAAGATTGAATCAAAATACACATTTTTAGCTTGATCTTATAGAAAGTGAGCAGCCTACAGTAAAGAACAATGGTCAACATAGGTACCCCTATTCAAATGACACCGAGCATGTGCTGAAACTTCTGATAAACAAAATGACAAGAAGGGGACTGCCCTCACTTAATCCATATCAAAACTCTTCTCCCATTTACTCAAAAACATAAACAACAAGAGCAGAAACCAAGCTCCGATTTAACTTTTATTTTTAAAAGAAATTATGAGTCTCTTATCCTTTATCTAAACAAACCAGAACACTGTGCAAATAGTGAATGAGGCCAAAACTCTAAATGCTGGAGCCATATTAGTATTTTGACAATCTTTCATTACTGATTTAAAACTAAAAAGACTGACAGATTCTTGGACACAAAAAATAAATAGATTCGTATGAGACTCACAATGAAGATACTGCAAGGCGAAGAGCAAAACCAAACATATTCTTAGTTAAACTTTTCATTCAGTGCCATTTTTCCGCACAAGGACATAAATAGAAGTTCTACATTTTAGAAAAGAAACTTGACTTCTCGAGCTAAAATGGTGTTGTCTAGATTATTCAACCATTTTTTACAAACTGAAACTACAACAAACAATGAAACACAAACACATCCAAATAGCAGAATTTCAATAAAGCAAAAAAGACTATTGAATGACTACATTTTTGTTTCAAGGAACCGAAACAAAACGAGAGGTGAATGTGATTATAGACCTTATATGGAGCAGCGAATTAGGACTTGCTCGTCAAAGATTTAAACTCGAATCTGAACTTCAAACTCGACAAGAGAGCAAGAGAATAAAGAGGAAATAGTAGTATGAACTACTATTTGGTGTTAGTTTTTTTATAATTCGGATGATTCTTGATTCTTGCCTCTTAAAAATGGGAGCCTAGGGGCTCCTTTTATAGATGAATTTGAGAGTGCTGCAACGGCTCTCAATAGGGCTTCAAGAATTCAAATTTGAATTCTTGGAAAGGCTCTAAATTAGAGAAAAGAAATTGGAGGCAGAGAAGAGACTGATTTTTCATCTTTTTAGGTTGATGTAAAAAAGGGGAAAAGGGCTACTTTATGGTGGAAGACTTGGAAGGGAATAACAACCTCAAATCCGATGGTTCTTCATTCCTTTCACCTTTCTCGGAAGTAGCAGAGGGGCTGGAGTGCTTTGAGGTCTAAATTGAGCAAGAAAAGTTGATGGCGAAGGGATTTTTATTATTATATATTCTCATACATGTGTTTATATTTCACAAAAATACAAAAAATAACAAACTAACTACTCAACTAATTAAATCTCAACACCCTCTGCAATCTTAACAACCTAACCTACCCCTATCCACATGGACCCTACACCCTCCTCAATTTAGATTGTCTTGGTTTCTTAACAGAATGGACACCTCACCGTTCCAAGTTACAAATGCATACCGACTTCAATTTGCACTCAACAACAATTGGCACAAGAGGTCCCACACGTATACACATACCATGACTTTATATGCATTTTTCTATATATAACAAATACACAGACAGAATATAGAGGGAGGAAGGCAACAATTTCCAGGAGGGCCCACAGTGAAAGAAAAAGAACCATCTTCTTTTCTTTTTCCAATCCATCATCATCATCACATTCGGACTCACGAAAACAATCATACACAGACCTCCATTTTTTTTTCCTTTTTCTGGCTCTCACCATCAACCCACAGATTACACATAAAATCCTCTATGGATGAACATTCGGACATTCCAACACAGCTTGATGTTCCATTAAAACCAAAAAAAAAAAAAAAATTAAAGAAGGCAACATACACTCACATACTCTCCACCCACCATCACTCTCACATTCCACCCATCCACCACGGACGCACACACACAGAGCTAGACGGAAAACACACACTACACAGAGAGATTCGAGAACGCTACAGAAAAACTGTGAGAGAAAGAAGTAGAAAAAACTGTGGGAAGGAACGAAATTTTGGATCGCTAGTCACTGTTCCGGAGATCTACTCGCCAGAAAAACGTTAATCCACCCATAACTCACCGAAATCCAGCCTATTTCAGTCAGTTTCTTTCACTGTTAGCTCACCGGAGTCGATTTGTCGAGGTTCTCAGTTCTTCATCGAGAATTGGGTCTGAGTTTCGTTTTGTGTGAAACGGGTCGGTCAATTTTGTTCAAGTCAGTTCGGATTTTGGGTTATTGAAGTCGGGAGTTCGTTGTTGGGGAATTTCTGTTCAAGATATTCCGGCACCGCTCCGTCAAACAGTTCAATTGAAATAATACGTCAAATTTGAGGTCCATTTCCAATCTTTGCTTTTTACTTATTATTTCCTTGGTCATAATATTCGGTGTTATGGTTTGGACGTTGTGTGTTGTTTGAGCTTTGTCAATGGTGAATAATTGCTTGGTTTTTGATTCATTGATTGATTCCGTTGATTATGAACTGCATGGTGAAATAGTATTTTGCGTTTGAGAATTAAAATTGGTTGTTTGGGGATGAGTGGAATGAGAACCAACACTTGATAAAAATGTTAATTTTGGTTGGTTTGATTCATGAGTTATTTTTTGACTTGAAATGAACGCTAATCAAACTTGATAGTAGCATAATATGTTGAAATGGATAGGCAAACGTAGGTTGGGTAGGCAAAGTTTAGAATTTGTGGTTTTGTTGAATGTTTGAAATTTTGTTGAATGGTTTGATTTTGTCGCATTGAAAAGATGTATTTATTTTGCCGAGGGATGCCTCAGGACCTTTTGTACTTATTTATCGGAGAATGCCCCGACGTATCATGTACACAAAGGAGGTTCGTGTTGAAGGCCCGAGGCACAGGGTAAAGCATTGGAGCATAGTTTAGGATTAGCGTAGGTTTACTTTTCAGTACTTTTTTACTTCAGTTTGTAATAATTGGACTGAACATTATATTTTGGATTTGTTTTGTTTCGCGTGTTTGATTGGTTGTTTTTATGTGTTTTGTGTGGTTTATACATCCATAGTGTTAGATTAGCCGATATATTTCACTAAGCGACTGTGGTCGAACCATGGGATCGAGGGGTGCCTAACACCTTCCCCTCGGTTAATAGAATTTCTTAGTCGGAATCTCTGTTCGTAGATCAGTTTTAGAGTCAAAACGTCTTGAAAAGAATTTTTCAAAGGTGACTTGGCACACCAAATTATGCCAAGTTACGACTCTGAATAAAAAATATAAATAATTTTTTTTTCGAAATAAATTTTTATTCTTTTGTCACTTTAATAATAAAAACCCTTTCGACCCTTAATCTAATTTTTTTCGGTTAAAAAAAAGGGTTTGAAAGCTCTGGCGACTCTGCTGGGGACTATTTTAGAATTCGAGCTTATTTTGGAGTTGTATCGGCTTAGTTTGGCACTATAGGTGTATGGACAATTTGTTTGTGTTATTTTGTGTTATTGTATTATCACTGTTGAGTGCCCACGTTCTCTTTGTTTACAGTTTTTATTTTATGTGTTACCGCTTTATATCTGGCATCATGTGCATAACCCAAGTCATTCTTTCTGCGACAAGTCCGTAGTACACGTGTTGTACACGACCTCTAGTTGAGTCACCCTTATTTTAGGGGGGAACCGTCGGTGTTATGGAGTAGGTAGAAAGCAAAGCAGTCACTATCGACCATACGCTCTCTCGAACAGCCTTGTTAGTGAACCCTAACGTAGGTCAGTCTTTAAGTCATGCTTATGTGCATCATATTGAAGACCAAGCGGGGTCCACTTGGCCCTCTGTAGGAGACTCGCCTCTAAAGTATCCTTACATGCTAAATGTTGCATCTTTGAGGGCAACGTGGTTATTTGACAGACTGATTTTGGGCAAAGCATGTGCTAGAATTAAAGAAAGGTGTGTAGGCATGAAAAAAAAAGAATGATGAAAGAAAAAGAGTTTCGTAGTTTTTTTTAGATTTCTTTATGGATTTTATTTTTCACAATCCAAAAATTCAAAAAGATTTTCTTACCTTTTTCACGCATTTTCTCAAAAACATCAAAAAGAGTTTCCTTTTGTTCCTTTACCATGCATTCACAATTCAAAAAATTCAAAAAAAGATTTTTTTATAAGAGCTTTTTATAAAACAAAGATAAAAAAGATGAGAAAAGTTTTGTACATTTCATATAGCGAAAATACCAAAAAGATTCTTTCTCTTTCATAGTTGTTGGTGTCAGTTTTATGTGAAGTGTCAAATTGAAAATCCCCAAAAAAGATTTTATTTTCATCGTCTATCTTTAGTTGTGTCTCTCAATTCAGGGTTTAGTTTGTCATTTAATCCTTAATTGTCCAATCTGGACAAACTACGCGTCGCGGAAGTGAGATACGTAGACAGCCTATTGTTGGTTTGCGGATCTTATTTCAAAAATTCAAAAATATTTTTCTTCACTCTTCATTTAGAGAAGGTGTCATATGCATCAATAAAAGAAAAGTACAAAAAAAATTTCCTTTAATAGGTTCAAGTTTCATTTTCGTATGAAATGCAAAATTGAAAACCCAAAAAAAGGAGTTTCTTTGGTAATCATCGTTTTCATTTTGTATAGGCTATTAAAGCTGAAAAAAATTCAAAAAGATTTTCGTCTATTCTTTTGATAATTTGTCATTTTTCTTTTCTTCTTAAAATTTCAAGAAAAAGAAAAAGAAAAAGAGTTTAATTGGTCATTTTGGCAAGGCTTCACGAACTACACACACCTGATTCTCCTCTTTCGGGAGTGAGATATGTAAGCACCCTTTTTGGGTTCGGTGATCTTTTCTAAAAGAAAAAAAGGTTTTGAATAAAAAATGTTGAACTTTAACATATTTGTTGCCTCTTGTTCAGTTAGTTTAAGGTGGTTGGTCTGTGGCTTCCTGTCTGGTCCTCCATATCACACCAAATTCAAGAAAGGGTTAGTTGTGTCCAATAAGGATATAAAGAGTGGCATCATGGATGAAACAATGAGTCAGGAAATTGAGAGTTTAAAGGAAGAGAATTTGAGACTAAGACAACAAATGAATGAAATGCACTGATCTTGGGCCAGTGGGCTGCCTCCACCCCCATTCCCCACTTTTGACCTTACAAATACCTTGAGTTTTCCACCAAAATCGTAAAGTCAGTTTCCTACTGTTGTTGATGCACCACAGCATGCCTCAGAATCCATTCCACGTCAAATGCACCTCAATACTTCCACCACTCTTTCTTTAGCTCCTCAGTATAAGTCTACCATATTCACAGCACCACATGCCGTCTGTGTTTTTGTTGCTCAACCTTCTACTAAGGCTTCCACTTTGGCTATCAATCCAATGATTGTGCTTCCCCAGTCCACTAGTGAATCCACATCCAATACTCTTGGTGATCATTGTTATACTCTTGAGCCTACAGTTAAGTTAAGTGGACCGCCAAAATTTCTTACTAAGAAGGCTAGGATGCTAGAAGAGCCAGAGAAAATGGTTGGGAAAGTTAAGAGTGTAAAAAATGACATGAAAAGTTCCTTGGGACTTGTGGGCTATAAAGATGTTTTATATAAAAACTGGGGCATGTTTTTAAGTGTTAGCCTTCCTCCAAGCTTTGAGATATCAAAATTTGAGGAGCTTGATGGACAAAATGATTCTGTGAAACATTTGGGACGATATTGCAATCGATCGAGGAAAACTGAAGGAAAGAAGAAGGAAAACGCACCTATTGTCGTGCCAGGGCCAAAGCAGAGTTTAAGAGGTCCAACTCACCAATACTGTCAGCTTCAATCCCGAGCTTACATATCAAATCCACTTACTCATCTGCAACAAGGTTCCTCTTTTCAAAATCCAAGGAGTTTCATTCCACTTCCTCAATGTTCTTTGAATAATGCATAATTGTTTACCCATCCGTCTTGTTATCCACAATGACATGCACCTGTCCATCAACGTCATCCTCGACCCACACAAATTTACCAAGGAACCTCTAAATCCATGTTTTATCCGAGGCCAGAGTTCGTAAAAATGAGGAAGGAAAATGATAATTTCACTCCTATTGGAGAATCTTATGCCTGTTTGTTCCAGAGATTGAGAAAGAGGGGCATGATTACTCCTCTCCTTAGGAACACTCTTAATCGAAGTTCAAGAAATTTTGATCCTAATACACGATGTGCGTATCATTCTGATGCTCAGGGTCATAGTATTGGAGATTGTCGAGATTTGAAAAGAGAAATTGAAAAGATAATTCAAGATGGATCAATTATGGTGCAGAACATTAACAGTGAGGGAAGCTCTAATCATGCTGATATGCAAACCAGTGACTAAGTTGTCAGGCTGAGCAATTGAGAAGTCACCTCTCTCCTTACTAGGAAAAGGTCTGGTAGTTTTTTTTTTTTTCTGTTTTTCAAATTATTTTAGGATTGTAGTTCGGGATCTATCTTGTTTTGTCCTTTTGTCATTCATGTTCAAACCCTTCTATCTTTTATTTCAACTAAATGAATTGTCTCTTTACCTTTGTGTTCTAAAATATGTTTTGTTTGTTTGTTTTCTTTATACAGTACATTTTATGTTGACTCTAGTGATATGACATGTTTGTGGAACTTTCAGCCAGATCTTAAAATTCAGTTTAAGCATGAACATTGAATTAGAGGATTAAAATTAGAAAAAGAGAGCATCTGAGAAAATGGATAGAGTGTTAGGGCATTTGGTGATCAAGTTGAAGCCTCTTTGAAAATTAAGGCAATTATTTTAAGAATCGTGAGAACTTGGTCATCAATTGAAAGACACATCTCAATTAGGTCAAGTAGTGAATGTGCGATCCTATGTCAAAAGGAACAGAAAGAAAATCAGCTCCACGAAGTCATGAGTCCTTCAGCATGAGGAATGTACAACGAAAGTGGAGTTGTATGTTTGACAAGGGTAGAAGAAGAATGGGCACACATGCTCAGTTGAAGTTAGTGTTGTTAAAGTGTCACAAATGATCTTTATTTTTTATTTCATATTGCATGATATGTACTTACATTTTCAAGGATTGATATGATGAAGGCATTTCATTCTAATATCCAAACATTGTGTCATCCTTTGTTTACCCCATTTGAGCCTATTTCTATTTTCTTTCATACCCCTCTTTTAGAATCAGGATAGAGTCAGTAAAATTCAAAAGAAAAGTGTCGAGCAAAAGAATAGAGTTAGAAAGTTTCAAAAAAAAAAGAGAAGAGAGAAAAAATGTGTCCAAAAAGAGAAAAAAAGAGTGTCAAGAAAAAAGAGTCGAAAAAAAAATCCCAAAAAGAAAAGAGTCAATAAAAGTCAATGGAATAAAAAGGGAAGTCAAAATCAAGCAAAAGAACAAGCTGTCAGAACTACGCGTGACCTGATTCTTCTCTCTCGGGGGTGAGATACGTACGCTAGCCTACTCTGGGCTCAGTCTACCCAAATAAATAATTTAGAATTACATAGTCAAAAGAAACTGGGGCATGAGTTAATCCTCATTGTTTGAGTCGATTCCAAAAGTTGTAAGTCCTACCCCACTTCAAGTTGTTTGAGCCTCATGTTATCCTTTCTTTCTAATCGTATCCAAAAGTCAAGTTACAACCAAAGAAAGACCTTCAGATCAATTTTTGAGCATGCAACGGATATGATGCAGCATTTTGGGTACTACTTGTTTTCCTCAGCATAAAAAATCATGAGAGAAATACAAATGAGAGAGTCTTATTGGTGAAAACCCTTTCGGCCACTGTAAGATAATGGTAAATTGAGAGAAATAAAAATGAGAGAGCCTTATTGGTGAAAACCCTCACGGGCACCATCAGGCAATGTTGATTGAGAGAAAGAGAATGAATGGCTTGTTGGCGAAAACCCTTCAAGGTGTCACTAGCCGAATTAGGTCTTAAACGCAATTGACCAAATGAAGAAACTCATTTTTCAAGGCCATTAACTCAACAACAATTGGTGAAAGTATGGATGAAAAGATCAGGCAGATTAATTCAAAATGCAGGCATAATCATTAGAGTTGATTGTCATTTTTAGATAAATTTTTCATTTCTTTGTTTTAAATAGGGACATTTATGGTCTTTTCTTTCCTTTCTTTATTTTATTTTTATTTTATTTTCATTTTATTTTCTTGAGTCAGTTATCCAAAAATCATTGTTATTTTTTCTCTTGTCTTTGAGTCAAGTCCGCATAAAAAATAAGTGAGAAAAGATTTCAAAACTGGCTACCAGCTTCTTTAATTACACAAAGCAAGACAATAGCCAGCACATGAAAGAGACATGATTGTGAGTCGAAAAAGGACATGAAGAAAGTTTTTTCAATAGACAAGTCTGGGAACCCATGGAAATACCTAGGCGCAAAGGGTTTATCTGAGAAACATAGCAAAGCAGAAATAATGTGTTTGTTTTAGAGTCACTCTTAATAACCTGAGTTTGGGTCAATGATGCAGCAAATCAATGATGCATGCTAACGGTTGGAAGCAAGGTTAAATGTGATGAGGCAAGAACAATCGCCGCAAAAGCTAAAGCCACAAACCAGTCACCGTGTTTTAAACTCACAAGTTTGCTTTAATGAAACAGGAAACATATTGCCTTCAACGCAGGGACTTCAAAGCATAAACATCAAGGGCTGCAATGCCTCACTTTTACAAATGTCGGAAGCAATATTGCTGCACAGGTTTGATAGTAAAATTATGGTAAAAATTCATCATCCCATATCCCTCGGAGACACACTTATCCAGGGATTTCAGTTTTCATTTGCTAGTACCTTTTAGTCGAGTCATCCCCCTTGATTCCTATAAGACGTACCTTTTAGTCGAGTCATCTCCCTTGATTCCTATAAGACGTACCTTTTAGTCGAGTAATTTTCTTTGATTCCTACAAGACGTACCTTTTAGTCGAGTCATCCCCCTTGATTCCTATAAGACGTACATTTTAGTCGAGTCATCCCCCTTGATTCCTATAAGACGTACCTTTTAGTCGAGTCATCCCCCTTGATTTCTATAAGACGTACCTTTTAGTCGATTCATCTCCATTGATTCCTATAAGACGTACCTTTTAGTTGAGTCAGTTTCCTTGATTCCTATAAGACGTACCTTTTAGTTGAGTCATTCCTTTTGATTCCTATAAGACTTACCTTTTAGTCGAGTCATCCCCCTTTGATTCCTATAAAACGTATCTTTTAGTCGAGTTATCCTCCTTGATTCCTATAAGAAGTACCTTTTAGTCGAGTCATCTTCTTTGATTCCTATAAGACATACCATTTAGTCGAGTCATTCCCTTGATTCCTATAAAACGTACCATTTAGTCGAGTCATTTTCCTTGATTCCTATAAGACGTACCTTTTAGTCGAGTCATTCTCCTTGATTTCTATAAGACGTACCTTTTAGTCAAGTCATTCCTTTTGATTCCTACAAGATGTACCATTTAGTTGAGTCATTCCCTTTGATTCCTATAAGACGTACCTTTTAGTCGAGTCATCCACCTTGATTCTTATAAGACGTACCTTTTAGTCGAGTCATCTTGCTTGATTCCTATAAGATGTACCTTTTAGTCGAGTCATTCTCCTTGATTCCTATAATACGTACCTTTTAGTCGAGTAATTCCCTTTGATTCCTATAAGACGTACCATTTAGTTGAGTCATTCCCTTGATTCCTATAAGACGTACCTTTTAGTCGAGTCATTCCCTTTGATTCCTATAAGATGTACCTTTTAGTCGAATCATTCCAATTAACTTATAGAAGATGCATTTCTTTGTTTGGGATAATTTTCTTTTTAGTTTTGATATTATTTCAGGAGCCCACCTGAAGAACAGGGCGAATAAATGAAAAGTCAAGCAACATGGTGAAGAAGTTGAAGGTCAAGCAACAAGATGAAGAAACAGAAAGTCAATAGTTTGAAAAAATAGCAAGTCAGGAGCCCGCCTAGAGAATAGGGTGATGAAGTTGAAAATCAAGCAGCAAGTTGAAGAAATTGCAAGTCAGGAGCCCGCCTGAAGAATAGGGTGATGAAACTCAAGTCAAGAGTCCAACAGAAGCTGTATAGATAGGATTTTTGTAATTTCATTTATGGTTTAACTTGTAATTTTTCATTTTAATGTAATGACAGAGCCGCGGATCGGAACCTCGACAGCGACCTCACTCGACTCTCTAACTTGGTATAGTTCCTCTCCTTCCAACCGTTTGAAATACCTGTGATTTGACTCTATTATAACTTGGGTAGGTAGGATGTCAAAGACCCGGTTGCCCTTCTTCCTTTTGTTTCTTTCTTTGAATAATGGTCGGGTCAAAATTTGATCTCGTTGTCTGCTTTTTTTTAGTTTGAAAACACTTTGTGTTTACACCCAAAAAGGGGCATGATGTAGACACCTAATTTTGTCCCTCTCAAATCCCAATTTATCCATTTTTTTACCTCTTGTTATTATATACCCTCATACATGTATTTATATCCCACAAAAATAAAAAAAAATAACAAACTAACCACTAAACCAATTAAATCTCAATACCCTCTACCTTATCCTAGCAGCCTAACATACTCCCTATCCACATGGACCCCACACCCTCCTCAATTTAGATTTTTTTAGTTTCATAACAGAATGGACACCTGATCGTTTCAAGTAACAAATGCATACCCAATCCAATTTGCACTCAACAACAATTGGCACAAAAGGTCCCACACGTATACACATACCATGACTTTATATGTATTTTTCTATATATAACAAATACACACACAGAATATAGAGGGAAGAAGGCAATAATTTCCAAGGGGGGCCCACAGCGAAAGAAAAAGGACCATCTTCTTTTTGCTTTTTCCAATACTCCTTGATTCTATCAAAAGCTTGTTGGCAATCTTTTATCTACTTTGTAGCAGCACCCTTTCTCAACAGCTTGAATATTAATTCACAAACCACCGTAAATTATGCAATAAATCGACTGATGTAATTGAGCCGACCTAGGAAACTCATCATGTACTTTCGACTTCTTGGAGGAGGCAAGTCTTAGATAGCCTTTATTTTTGAAGGATCCAAGTCTATGCCTTTCCTGCTTATGATGAAACCTAATAGCTTCCAGAAGGGACACCAAATGTACATTTTACGGGATTCAGTTTCAGATCATACTGCCTCAACCTGTTGAAGAACTTCTTCAAATCTGTCAAGTGATCCGAGCCCTTTCACAACTTGATAATGACATCATCTACATATATTTCAATATCCTTATGGATCATATCGTGAAAAATTATGGTCATGGACCTCATATAAGTTTCCCCTGTATTCTTGAGTCCAAAAGGCATCACCCGATAACAATATAATCCCCAAGGTACGATGAAAGCAGTTTTTTCGGTATCTTCTTCATCCATCAAGATCTGGTGATACCCTGCAAAGCAGCCGACAAATGATTGCAGCTCATGCTTCGCACAATTATCAATAAGTATGTGAATATTTGGGAGAGGGAAATCATTTTTTGGGCTAGCCTTGTTGAGATCCCGATAATCCACACATGCTTTGATTTTTTCGTCTTTCTTTGGCACTGGTACTATGTTGGCTAACCAAGAGGAATACTTCATGACTTGGATGATGTTGGCATCAAACTGCTTGGACACTTCCTCCTTGACTTTGAAACTCAAATCAGGTTTTATCTTTCTTGGCTTCTGCTGTACGGGAGGGCAAAATGGATTAGTTGGCAACCTATGTGAAATAATGTTTGTGCTTTGACCCGGCATATCATCATAGGACCATACAAACACATCTATATATTGCTTCAAAGACCAATCAATTTATTCTTTTGGGACATGGTCAAATGAACGCTAATCTTTGTTTCTCTTATGAGTTCCAAATTCCCCAAGTTTAAGGTCTACGTTTCATCCAAATTCAATTTTGCCTTATTTTCAAATTGTTTAAATTCTTTAGTCAACTTTTCAGACAACAGATCTTCTTCATATTCTGTAAAGTCTTGTTCGCTTTTTGGAATTATTTCACTTGTTTCATTACATGTCACATTCATATTATTGACATATTTGTTAGTTTGCTTGCTGAAAAAGGAAAAAGAGAAAATAAATTAATAAAGATGATATGAAATTAAAGTAGCAAAGCATAGTTGGATCTGGCATTTCAAAAGTGGAGGCAAAACACATAAATTCATAACACGATTCAGACCTCAAATTTGAGTCATGTTGTTTCATTAATACTAATACAATCATCTACCAAGATTCTCGGAGAATCAAGGATGGGGTACAAGTCCAATTATTCAAAGCATCTCCAAGCTCAGCATCCCAGATAGTCAAGGTCTTAATGCAATCCTCCAGAATCACATTGCATTCAACTTCTTCTTCAGTAATGAACAAGTTTTTGAATCCTTCCACGAGGTCTTATTTAGCATCTTCCTTCAATACTTGGGCGACAAATGCTTTGGAAAATGATTAATTAAGGAGTAGGACAGGCTTTGGCAGGAAAATGTCACCTTTCCTTTTGAGATTAGCCAATGAGACTTCTTTAAGAGTGGCCTCATATCAAAGACCAAAAGTGTTCTTCTGTTCGAACAATTGAATTGGCTCTAGTATTCGATCCAAGTTCACACCAAGACTTTGACCAGGCATAAAACCATTCTTCAACATTTCCAAGGCCACCATCATAAGTACTTGTGGCAACTTTAACCTTTTTACCTGAGGAATACATATGATCTCTTTAACATAAAAAATTGATTTGTCTAGGTGTTCCACTCGTTCAATAATAGGGACTGAGTTCTCTTGGTCAATAGAATTATTTTTCTCTCCATGAATCACAATATTATAATAATTCCAAACAAATTTCAAAGTCTGGTACAAGGTAGAAGGGACTGCCCCAGCACTGTGAATCTATGGTCTTCCAAGTAACAAATTGTAACTAGTAGATATATATAACACTTAAAATTCCACGATGAAATCTACATATCCAATTTGTAGTGCCAAACCAATTTCTCCAATGACTCCTCTTTGAGTCTCATTAAATCCTTTAACCCTCACATTACATGTACGAACCTTCCCAATGTCAATTCCTAAAGCCCAAAGAGTAGTATAAGGGAAAATATTAACAGTTGAGTCATTCTCAATAAGAACCTTAGAAACGAACTTGTCCCTACACGTGACAGTAATGTTCAATGCTCTATTATGCCCCAAGCCCTCAGGTGGCAACTCATCTTAATGAAAAGAGACTGTATTAGCTTCCAAAACTTGTCCCACTAGAGCAGAAAGGTTCTCACTAGTCATCTTAGTTGGCACATAAGCTTCATTCAGAACCTTCACCAGAGCACTCCTATGAGTTGTAGAATTCATCAATAATGACAACAAGGAGATTTGTGCAGGAGTTTTATTTAGCTGTTCCATAATAGAATACTCCTTAGTCGTAATTTTTCTCCAGAAATCCTCTACCTCAGCCTCTGTCACAACCCTTCTTTGACTATTCTCCTAATTAGACGCTCTTTGCACAACTCCTTCAGGGGCATAACAATGCCCAAATCTTGTCATTTCCGCAGCATTAGCTTCCACAACCAATTTTTCTTTTTCTTTGTCTCTTTCATCAATTGAGTAATTCCAAGGAACTGCCTTAGTATTTGAAGGTATTTGAGTATCTAAGGCTATGATAGTGGACCTTGGAACAACTTCTACTTCAATTAGCGCTCGCATCTGGACTGTAATTATAGGTGCAACAAAAGTTAATGTTTCTACTTTTTCTTTATCACCGACTGATATAATAGTTTCTTCCAAATTGCATTTTTCATCGATGGTGATAATGTTCACATGGTCACCCCTATGATCTGGCAAGGGATTGTTATTCACATTGGGGGGAGCCCCTTTGAGCTGAATAATTTCTTCTTTGATTAAGGCCTCAATCTTGTCCTTGAAAGTAAGGCAATTCTCAGTGTCATGTCTCGCAACCCCGGAGTGATAAACACAATGCTTTGTCCCATCATACCATCCTGACTGGGGATTGAAAATTCTACCTTGGATCGGATGGAGTACTCCTGCATCTCTCAATCATTTATATAGTTGGTACAAGGGTTCAACTAGAGGTGTATAGGTTTTGGTTGGTCTTTTTTCATAGTTTGGGAGAGATCTGGGTGAATTTAAAAGACGATTTTGCGGTTGGTAGTGAGTTTGAGGTAGATAGGTAGGTTCATATTGTGGTGGATTTTAAAAAGCTGGTGCCTGGGGTGGGTAATAAGCTGGGTGGGTGGCATAAACTAGATATGGGGCAGGTAAAGTTTGGTAATATGAATGAGGAGTTTAGGCATATTAGTTATAGTAGGAAGGCTGGGTGGTGGATTTTGGAATGTTAACATTTGGTTTGGTCTTTTTTCTTGAATGGTCATGACAACGGAAACTCCATCCTTCTTCTTTTTATTCGCTCCCCCAGTTGTATCAGATTGCATTGCCTTACCTGTCTCTTGTAAAGCTGCCAAATTAGTGATTCTCCTAATTTTAATACCTTCTTCAACGAATTCTCTTATCCTACCAACCTTAGAGAGCTTTTGTGCAACCACACTTATCAACTTGTCATAATACGTCGCATATTTTTGAGACTGTACAAAAAGAGAAGTCATTTCACTTTTTGCCATCGAAAGTTGAACTTTTGCGGCGTCTGCTCTCCACCGCATGGCATATTCTTGAAGGACTCTGTCGATTTCTTCTCCATCTTCATCAAGTTGAACCGATCCGAGAAGACTTTAGTGTTAAACCTGAACCTATCCATAAATTCTTGTACGAAGTCATTCCAACTACACAATTTCTATAGGTTTTGGCTCATGTCCCAATCTAGAGCTTCTCCCGTCAAACTCCTTATGAAAAACTTCATTCTAATGGCCTCTTCTTTCCCTACTCCCACTAGCTTGTTACAATAGGACCTTAAATGAGCTCGCGTATTCCCTTTTCCGTAAAATATTAAATTTTGGCACCTTATACCTTACCGACAAGTCAACATCTAGATGCATAAATATTCATGCTCAAGTCCTTCACATCCTTTCTATTGTTGGATGGTTTTAAATGTGTTCTTTAAACTACGAATCTCCTTTGCTACATTTTCATCTACTTTGGACCTTGCCTCTCTCTCCATCTCTTCATAAGGATCAACTTCTTGTGTGGTTGGCATCGGGATAGTAAAAGGTTGAGCTCCCGTTACATATACTTGTGCATATATTGCGTGTTAGGGATTACAACATGTGTCACTGATATATGTGGGGCTATTTGGTAGTTTTGGACCATTGGGTTAGTTTGGACATGTGGGATATTTTGGGTATGCGGAGCTTAGGTAAATAGAGTTTGGGTGAGTAGAGCTTGAGAAACATAAGTAGTAGTGAAGGGTAATGGGTTTGTTTGTCATGAGTAGACTAGTTGTGGGTTATTTTCTTGTAGGTTAACGAGATATTTGATAAAAATAGAGTTGTTTTGGTAGAGTGAAGGATTTGGTGGGAAGTGTTGGCAGGCAGGAGAGTAAATAGGTGGAAAAAAGATGAAATAGTGGTATTTGTTCCATGTTCAGGAAGTGGATATTCATGCTATTGGATAGTTTGGTGAGGTTTCGAAGTCGATCGATTTCGCTTTACATGTCTGCCATTTGTTGCATCATATGGGCTATATATTCATCACGAAGTGTTACATCCCTCTCCCCCAAAGTCTCAAGTTCATCTCTTGGGACAGTGACAAGTCCTAAGCCATTAAGTGTACCTGAATCAGTCATGTTGGTGTTTGCCCATGCTTTTGATCTCATAAAGTATGAGTGATCAGCTAGTTTGTAGTCAACACAAATCAACCATTGGGGGAATAAATTAAAAGGAAGAAAAGCCTTCAAAAGAAAGAAATATGTCAGTATAAGAGAATAATTTTGCATAAATAACTTACAATTTAGCAAACAACATTGGGAAAGAAAAAGGATGTTTCATGATCCAAACAAAGCACATAATAAAAAGAAACTTAAATTATCAAAATGCGTCCTATTATGCACGGGACCTTTTTTGTGCCAAGAGGTGGGCCTAAGCATTAAGTAATTGAGATTATGATAAATTGATCCAAGCCATTAATTTGAGACAAACTTTGAGTTTGGAAATAAAAAAAGAAAACCACCTCACCGGATTAGAGTAAACAGCACAATGTTGAATCAGGCCGCACTTTGCCTTGAAAGAATTCACAAGCGACCACCAGTTTTCCCAACATAAAGAGAGATCTGCTGCTTATTGCTTACGAAAACATTCAACCTATACTATAGTCAAGTTGTTCGCCTATCTTTCTGATCTCCTTTCCTTTGATTCATCAAATTTTTGGCTTTGACCCAATGAAAAATGGGGTTGATGGTGTTGGCTAAAAAAGGAGGAGAGAGGAGAGCCTTAGGGTACGCTCACTTTTGCATTTTTGTTTAGGTTCTCGAGATTTTCAATTGCTCTTTTTAGTGGTGAGGAGGAATAGTACGTGAATGGCGGTTCTCAGACGAAGGAATCATTCATCTCTAAATAAAATAAAAAGAAGTTAAATAGAAAAAGCCAAGTTTCATTGATATTTTAATCGAGTACAATAATAGGAAATAAATTTAAAATACACAAAAAGTAAAACGACAATCCTAAGACTTGGCCTAGACCCTACTTCTGATCATGTCGGTGGAGGAAATGAAGATGATGCCACAACATTGCTGGCCCCGCTCCCGCATTTTTCAAATACTACATTATGTTGGCCATTTGAGCCCACATTTTAGGCGTGACCACTGTGGTTCCAAGATGAAAATGTCTTATCCAAATAGTCATCCCAACATCCTCAAAATCTTATTCCCCTTCTGGACTGGGGTTTATTTCGCCACGATATACTCGAACCCATATCTGATATTCCGGCATACACTCTGCTGGTCTGCATCTCACATCTATTGTGAGAATGTTACTCCATCCGTGCAGAATTTGAATGGCCCTAGGAACTCTGAAGTCTGGTCCAAAGAGGACTTTTGAAACTCGCATATCTGCTCGGAGAGGGATTATCTGTGTCTGACCAAACTGTCGGAGCACACGCACCAGGACATATGGTTGTAGACCTCTCAATTAGATAAGCTCAATATAATAAAGACCTCTGCACCATATATAAGCTGTGGAACATGAAAGTAGTGGGTATCTCCATTGGATTTGGACACTTGTACGAGAGGCTAAGAACTCAAACCAATCATCAGTGTCAATTGGGGACACGAACCTCCTCATTATGTCATCATGATTATCAGTCTTATGTGAAGCGCTAAACATTATGTCGGTCATATTGTCACGCTTGTAGAAATTCTCTTTTGCCCACATCTGCAGAAATAGATTGCAACCTTCAAAGAACTTTGTTTCACCTTGTTTACACTTTCCAAGTGGGCGAAATATTTCTACCAAGATCATAGGAACCAAGGTGATTTCTACGCTATCAACTCCTTTACAAAGTGCTCGAGCCACAAAACATATGCAAGTACTGATCTTTTCATATTCTTGGAGAAATACCAAAGTCCCTAACAAGGCAACGACAAATACAATCGGACGTCTAACCCTCTAATGGGTAGAAGTGCAAGTGAATTCTTTCTTGAGTAGCTTATAACTATCTTGACGACCATATCTCTCATACAAATAATCCAAATAAACCCAATTATTTTCGAAGCAAAAGAGTTCATCAATGTTCTTTAATCCTAAGTAGCGAAGAAATTTCTTCCCTAATTGGCTATGCGGGATGATATGACCTCTCCTTTGATACTTTAAATTAGTGAAGTAATAGATCTTTTCTAATGTAGGGGTGAGTTCAAAGTCTTTGAATGCAAAGACAACTCGATCTAGGTCCCAAAATGGAATCAACGCTCTAACTACATGCTTGTCGGGGGAGATCTTGAAGAGTGTAAGGAGGAATCTCAATTTTCCGGTGATCGCTAATTTTTCAGTCAATTCAAAAATTTTCCACCATAGCCTCAACTTGTGTGGAACACCTTCGACCATTCTAATTTTGGGGATTTAGGGAACTAAATTCATCCTACAATGTAAATACAATAAAATTAGTACACATTTTTCAAACTCGCGGTGTCATAATTAGGCTTGGATCGATTTATCATTAACACATACACATAATATGAGCGATTTTCATCGGGTCGTAAACCCATTTAACATAATGGCATTTTCCTAAATTCGTGGAATGATACCTTGGGTCAAACCACCTAAGGCTTATGCATGCACGACCTATATCCAGGGAAGCTCTATCTTAAGTTCTTCTAAGACTTGGCTTGCTAGACACAAGGTTTTCGAGTGGACAACTCGAGTGAGAAGGCTACACCGTCATACAGAAAAAGATCTGAACACACCGCGCATACGCTAACTCTCCTAAAATTTAGAATTTGAAATAAATTTGCGAGTGTGCGAAACACACCTCACATGTACATGTAATTGTGTCAATTTTCCTGAATGGAAGAAATATGAACGGAATGACATTTAAAGTAATAGTAAATAAACAGCTTATATCATATAAAAATGATAAACACATAAAGCAAATAAGGTAAAATAAACAGATATTAGAAAAAAACCTACTTATTAACCTAAGTTTGTAATGGTTAGAACCTAATGTTCCCAGTGAAGTCGTTAAGCTGTTATACCCCATTTTAACATGAGGTCAAACTAGTGTACAACATATTGAAAATCTTTTAATTTGATTAAAGAAGTCGCCATCTAATTAGTTCTACGGTGA